>NC_038043.1:31648263-31734387 GCF_002211085.1 Panicum hallii
CAGTTCAAGGAATGCGGAAGCATAAAATGAAGTACATGAAAGGTAGGGCGCCACAGGGACGTCGACTGAGAGACAAACGCCTAGAAGTCGTCGAAGCCGCTGACGTAGTCCTCCACATTGCCGGGCACTGAGCAGCAGTCGAAGATATCCGAAATAGAACAGAAGAGTAGAGAAGCAAGTGTGAGTACAAACTAGTACTCAACAAGTATAACACAAACTGTGAGGCTCTAGGCTAGCTGACTCAACTGCATTAGCTTTTAGTCTTGGCAAATTTATTAAAACTATTTACTATAAGTGGATGAATTACCATAAACCCAAATTGCATAAGAAATTAATCAATATTAATTAAGAACTACTGAGAACCATCCAAACTAAAACCACCCGGGGAATCTCCCTAATCAAAGGTTGTTAACCCCACTAATCAGACGGAGGATCTGGGCCGCTCATGACTGTGAGCACAGCTGATATATCAGTTTTACACTCTCGAGAGGTTGCACAACTTTACCCACAAGTCGTGAGCCACGCTAGTTGTTCATCACACTTCCTTAGGTGAGATGGCTAGCAAGCACACTACAAGACCGTTACAAAGGATCACATTGGTAAGGTGTAACCGCTAAGGTTTCTGGATCAGCGACGATGGGGCCCACCTCCGGGGGTACAAGACACACAGTACAGACCAAGCCGGAGGAGCAGGGACCATTGAAGCTTACCACCCCTCTTGCCCACGCAGGTAAGTTACTCCCGAACCAACACGACCTAATTAGTAAGTCAAGACCGTCCCATTCCAGTCTTGTGGTTGCATGGTTGTCCCAGGTTGTCGCTCTATGAACCGGTCCTTATGGAGAGTGGCCAACCAAGCACTAAGCACCGTGCTGGCCCCCTAAACCATGTTTCTATCAAAAGCATCTTTTAAGGTGCGCAAACCACTCAAGCACACAGCACAGAGGGTCGGCTCCAGAATTAAGTTGCATAGGATCATTAACAAATTAATTAAAAAGGACCAAGTGTGTTATAGCGTAGCAACCTAGCACAACTAACCAAAATGCAACCCAAGGTATAATATACATGATAAAAGTGGTTAGGAAATCCTTATAGGCATACAGAATTAAAATGCAATATGAAATTGTATTAAAAAGTGATGGGAGGTTCATGTTATACTTGCCTTCCTCAAAACTCTCCTGCTGCTGCTCAAACTGCTTAGAAGATGGCGGTTCCTGGTACTGGTCCAAAGGCTCCGCGTCTACTCACGATCGTAATCATCAAGCATGGCCCAGCATATACACATACATGCAAATAAGGACAAAATATAAGAAACAGTACAACATCACATAGGAACAGCACACAAAACCATGCTAGAACTATTCTACGCGTTACAACGATCGCGTGGACATAAAGAACAACTAAAACGGAGCTAGAACGCGAAAACTACGCTTGATACAAGATCCAGGGACCTATTTGTAAGAAAACTGGAGGTTCTAAGGGGTTCTGCGCAAAAACTGAGGTTCTAAACACAAATAAAAGGTAGACACAGGGGCTAGCATGCAAAAACTCCAAGAAAGGACTGGAAAACCTAAATCTAGAGAGCTCAGGGGTCAAAAGGGAAGAAAAAGGGCCTATCCGTAATTATTTTTGAGCTACGGATGGACTGCGGGTTGATTTCTCAAAAGGGCAGGTACTCTTTAGCAAAACTAGCTGGCTGAAACGGTACCCTTTAATCTGGATCATCAGATTTAATCCTAACGGCCCAGATTAGATCTCCACCGCGAAGGGGTACGCGCGCATCACGACCGCTGGATCTGGATCCAAAGGACGGCATCCAAACTTAAATAGATCTAATCCCCATCGCAGATCTTGAATTGGACGGCTCTGACTCCATCTCACCCTGAACCGGTATCCTTGGATCTGGACGCTTGGATCGCGATCCGGCGGCTCTGCTCCACCTAGGGCACGGCCCAGTGCAGGTGAGCGCTCGGAACGGCGGCGCTGGCCACCGGAGCTCGGCTCCTGCGGCGGAGGCTCGCCGGAGCTGGCTAAACTTGGCCCTCCGGGCTCGGTTTTGAACGGGGTCTGGTCCGGGAGGTGGAGCATGTCATGGCGAACACGATTAGGGACTCGGGGTGGTTGATTAGGGTTTAGGGTCATGGCTTCCCACGGCGGGGGGCGGCACGGGTTCACGGTAACGAGCGGGACGCGCTCACGCAGGAGGAGAAGGGGACAGGAAACATGCGCGGTGTGCTCCTTACCACACTGGGGTGCTGCGACGACGGTTGGAGGCTAAGGATCGAGGGCGCCGGTGTCGAGTCGTGGTGGCGCAAGGTGGGTTGGCGGCAGCGCCGGGCGATGCTCGCGGAGGGGGGGGCTGCTGCAGAGGCGACGGCAACACGGCAGGGCGTGGATGATGCGGCCGTGATCTGGGTGGCGTAGAGAGGCGGCTGTGACTGAAAAAGGAGGTGTGCGGCCTCGGCGTGCGGGTCATCCACGCAACCAACCCCGCGCCTCCCGCGGATTCCGTTGCGGCTCGGCCCCAAATTCGAGCGCGGCCGCACTTCTAGAAGGTCCTAGGCAGGGAACGAGTCAAGCTCGGGCTCGGGGAAAGGGCCCAAGAGCGCGGCCGGGCAGGTCCACGGCCAGCGATGGGCGGCCGGCCGGCGTGTAGGTAAACAGGGGAGGGGAAAGGAAAGAAAGAGGAGGAGCTGGCTCTCGGGTGGAAGAAGGGCGCCGACAGGCGGGGCCCACGCATCAGCGAGAGAAAAGGAAGAGGGGGCGCGGCCGGGCGCTGGGCCGGCTGCTGGGCCGTACGCGGCCCACGCGGGGGAGAAGAGAGAGGGAGAAGTGCTGGGCCTTGGGTTGGCTTGGGCCAGGAAGAGAAGGAGAGGGAGCCCGCGAAGGAGAGAAGGGGAGGGAGTTGTTGGGCTGGGCTGGCTGCTCCTTTCCTTCTCTTTTCTTTCTCTTTTCCACATTCAAACTATTCAAACAACTCTATTTGAATTCAAATAAATTTGAATTCAGGCCCTATAAACTCAACACAAATAAAACAATGCCCCAGCATGAATGCACAAACACGTTGATCCTATAATAAATTTTACTTTCTTGCGTTTTAAATTACTTTAAATGCCACAAAATTAAAGAAAACCCTGGAAATTCATTTGAGCCAAAATAAATTCATTAAAATTAGGGAAGATTACATTAGGGTGTTACAAGCTCCAGGGTGCTTGTGTATTCTCGAAGATTGATCTGCGTTCGGGTTATCACCAGTTGAAGATTCGTCCTGAGGATATTCCGAAGACGGCATTCACCTGCAAGTATGGGCTATACAAGTATACGGTCATGTCCTTCGGCTTGACCAATGCTCCGGCTTTCTTCATGCATCTGATGAACAAGGTTTTCATGGATTATCTGGACACCTTTGTGGTGATATTCATTGATGATATCCTGGTATATTCCAAGTCAGAAGCAGAGCATGAGAAACATTTGAGGCTTGTGTTGCAGAGGCTCAGAGAGCACAACTGTATGCCAAGCTCAGCAAGTGCGAATTCTGGATTGATGAGGTTCCATTCCTTGGTCATGTCATCTCCAGGGGAGGTATTGCTGTGGACCCCGGAAAGGTGAAGGATGTACTTGACTGGGTGGTACCGCAGACGGTGAAGGAAGTCCGCTCTTTTCTGGGCTTAGCAGGTTATTATCGGAGGTTCATTGAGAATTTCTCCAAGATTGCGAAGCCTTTGACTTCCTTGCTAGAGAAGGGTGTGGATTTCTCTTGGACTGATGAGCGTCAGAAGGCCTTCGAGGAGCTGAAGAAGAGGTTGACTACGGCGCCAGTCCTTACTCTGCCAGACCAGAGCAAGAGGTTCACGGTATGTTGTGATGCTTCAAGAGATGGTCTTGGTTGCGTCCTGATGCAGGAAGGCAGAGTCATAGCTTATGCTTCACGGCAGTTGCGTCGGCATGAGCTAAATTATCCCACTCATGATCTGGAGTTAGCCGTAGTTGTGCATGCTCTGAAGATATGGAGGCATTACTTGTTTGGGCAAAGGTGTGATATTTACACCGATCACAAGAGCCTTAAGTACATTTTCACTCAGAGTGAGCTGAACATGCGGCAGAGAAGATGGCTAGAGTTGGTCAAAGATTATGACCTGGAAATTCACTATCATCCGGGCAAGGCCAATGTTGTAGCAGATGCTCTGAGCAGGAAGAGCTATGTTAACATGGCCGTGGCTTTTCAGATGCCTCAGGAGTTATGTGAGGAATTTGAGCAGTTGAGTCTGGGTTTCTTGCATCACACCTCGAGTGTATCATTCGAGGCAGAACCCACTCTAGAGGCAAAGATCAGGCAGCATCAGAAAAAAGATAAGAAGCTGCAGGAGATCCGTGAATTGCTCAAGATTGGCAAGGCACCTCATTTCAGAGAGGATGATCAGGGTACCTTGTGGTACAAGGGTCGGATATGTGTGCCAGATGTAGAGGATCTCAGGAAGCTGATCTTGAGTGAGGCTCATGATACGGCATATTCCATTCATCCTGGCAGTACGAAGATGTATTATGATCTCAAGGAATGATTCTGGTGGTATGGTATGAAGCGCTCCATTGCGGAGTACGTGGCTATTTGTGACACTTGTCAGCGTGTCAAGGAAGACCATCAGAGGCCAGCAGGTCTATTGCAGCCATTGAAGATTCCAGAGTAGAAATGGGAGGAGATCATTATGGACTTCATCGTTGGTTTGCCTCGTACTCAGAAAGGGTATAACTCTATATGGGTAGTAGTGGATCGGTTGACGAAGGTTGCCCACTTCATTCCGGTGAACACTACTTACTCTGGTGCCAGACTCGCAGAGTTGTACATCTCCAGGATCGTTTGTCTGCATGGTGTTCCGAAGAAGATCATATCTGACAGAGGATTTCAGTTCACTTCACGGTTCTGGGAGCAGTTGCATGATTCATTGGATACGAAGCCGCGCTTCAGTACCGCCTATCATCCTCAGACAGATGGGTAGACAGAAAGAACCAACCAAGTGTTGGAGGATATGCTTCGAGCCTGCGCTATTCAGTATGGTACCAGCTGGGATAAATGCCTGCCGTATGCAGAGTTCTCATACAACAACAGCTATCAGGCCAGTCTGAAGAAATCTCCTTTCGAGGCCCTGTATGGTCGGAAGTGCAGGACCCCGCTGTATTGGGATCAGATTGGCGAGAGGCAGGTATTTGGTCCGGATATTGTTGAGGAGGCAGAACAGCTGGTACAGCAGGTGCGAGAGAAGGTCGCACAGACTCGTCAGAAGAGCTACGCGGATGTGCGTCGTCGGGATCTGACCTTTGCAGTGGATGATCATGTGTACCTGAAGGTCTCGCCGATGAGAGGAATTCGCAGGTTTAACGTGAAGGGGAAGTTAGCCCCTAGATACATCGGTCCGTTCAAGGTGTTGGAACGGAAGGGTGAGGTAGCATATCGTTTGGAGTTACCTCCCAGTCTCTCAGGAGTGCACGATGTGTTCCATGTGTCTCAGCTGAAGAAGTGCTTGATGGTGCCAGAAGAGCAAGCACCGATAGAAGGGTTAGATGTACAGGAGGATCTGACCTACACCGAGCATCCGGTGAAGATTCTGGAGACATCTGAGAGAGTTACTAGAAATAAGAAGATCAAGATGTGCCGTGTACAGTGGAGTCATCACACCGAGGAGGAGGCTACCTGGGAGCGAGAGGATGAGCTGAGGAAGACATACCCCAATCTCTTTGCTAGCTAGCCTATCTGAATCTCGGGACGAGATTCCTGTAAGGGGGGTAGGTTTGTAACACCCTAAGGTAAAATTTCAAGATTTATAATGAATTTAATTGGGCTCCAGTAATTTTCTAAGGATTTATTTTACCTAGCTTGCATTTATTTATAATTTAATTCACAAAGAATTAAAATTTATGTTAAGTTCAACATGTTTGTGCATTCATGCTGGTGCATAAGTTTTATTTGGTTGAGTGCATAGGATTTGAATTCAAATTTGAGTTGAATTCAAATAGAATCGAGTTGCTTTGAAAAGAAAGGGAAGGAATCAGGAAAGTAGGTCAGTCATTTCTTCTATTCTCAGTCATTCCTTCTATTCTCAGTCATTCCTGTGGCAGAACCAACCTGAATTATACCGGCTCAAGTACGTGAGTCCATCCCTGAGGGCTCCAACGTGCTTCAAACGGTATAATCCCTTGGCCTGTCGGGTAACGTCCCGATAAACCACCGATACACAGGATCAAATAAGGTTACCTCACACGAAGGTGAGTCTAGAGATACAGTCACCATCATATTTTACATCACAGAGAATTACATTACAAGAGTTTCTAAAAGTGGTTCTAAGTTCTAAATTTAGAAAAATTATTACAAACTGTTAAAGTTATGATTTTTGGCAGCGGAAAACATACGCGATGATTTACAACACGTCGTCAAGACGGATGTCCTGCTAAGCCCAGGCACGACATCACTCGGTATCATCAGTGTTGGCCAGGGACGGATCCCATTCCACGGACCATCCTTCTAGAAGAGCACAGGGCCAAGACAAGGGAAGAGTAGGGGCTTCAAGACTTTACCTGAAAAATATAAAACTAGCAAGACTGAGTATACTAATACTCAGCAAGGCTTACCCGGGATTGGGTATACTTTAGCCCATAACTAGACTCATGAAGGCATTGCAAGGGTTCTGGGTTATTTTTAGCTGAAAAGCAACTAAGAGTATAACCTACTTTCAAGTTTTAGCATCCAGATTCGAGCTTGATTAGTCATCTAGGTAAGCACCTATACTAAACAAGCAAGATAGATATTATCATTCATCAAGATTACTTTATCAACAATTACACTTTTTACTCTCTGTGGTAAAAGGGATAAGCAGTCTCAATCCTCGTGAGAGGCGGATGATTCTGAATCGAATTCAAACCTTGCAAGGTAAACCTAACACACACGCTTGGAAGATCCAAAGATCGTTCCGAAGCAACCGTTTCCCTCATATTCCGGGTTATGGACCAGGGCCACCACAAGCGACTGCAGGACCATACGCACACCAATTGTGCAGGACATACGTCTGTAGCACGACTACAAAACCCGTATTCCTGTCTGCCATGCAGAACGTACTCCCACACGTCAGTGCGTGTGAACATAAAATAAAGGTCGAGTGGTGGAGACGTGTTCCATTTGCCGGGACATTCGGGTACTAGGCTTACCGCTTACCATATTTCGCGGTATGTGGCTAGTACTTTCAAACGCTTAGCCACCACTACCACATGCTGCGACCTTAATCACTTTTAACAAAACAGACAGGGCAAACCTTCAGGTCATGATACAACACATGACCCTGTCCATTATCCTTATAGTGATTGCAGAATTGTAAATATGCAATTCCTATATCGTACAGCCGATGGGAGTGTAGTTGAGGGTATGTGACCGATAGGTATATAGCTGACTTCTCAGTCGATAAATCGACTGATAGAAGTGTGTGGATAAGGATGGGGAAACTAAGGATCGATCGGCCGTGTTTGACCGATATGGAAAAGCAACTAAAATCGGCTTGGGTCGGCCGATGGCAAGAACCCTAAGATCGTGGGTGTCCCTCCGATACATCGGCTCTGTGCAGTCGATGTAGGACAGAACAAAAGGATTGTATTGGCAGTAGCCGATACTAGAAAGGTAACAATCGTATCAGCTAACCAGCCGATGGTAGAAGTATCGACTGACAGCTGTTACACAGGAACATCATAACTTAAGGAAACGGATGCTTAGCGGCTGAACCAAAAGCTGATGTTGAAATGCAGCTGCAGAGATGTATAAGCTAAGCGACAGATGCACATGAAGTAACAAAGATCTTTATACGAAGAGAATCTTAAGGAAACGGCAATCAAGACGCGGACAATGTCTTGAGGGCAGAGATATGAGCACTCGGGTGACAGGATTAACTAGATATCACACCTCTCTATTTAAGACATATATTTTATGACTTACTTTTCAGTTATAACACAAGCATACAATACAAAGCACAATAAAACATTCATTCCCTAAAATTTGACCTAGACCACACATCAAAAACTTCAACTCCAGATCACAACATAAAACTTGTAGAGTTTGACTTAGGATTTTAAACAAAACTGATTTTACATTTTTATGAACTTCCTACGAAAATCTATGAAATGTAGAAGTTCATCGATTTGAAATACAGAAAGCTTTGGAAATTTTACAAAGAACACCCTAGAACTTTCTAAAACATAGCAATCAAGTCCCTGGTCCGAGAAAACAGATAACAGGAAGTTAAAGGCGATATTCCGGCAAAGGAGTCGCCGGCATTAAGAAGATTCAGTGAATTAGGGCTAACCTTGGGATAGCCTTGGTTATGAAGGAGAACATGCGGAAAGTGAATTCCCGCGGTGAACAGGATTGGTGATGAGAAGAGCTCGATGAGAGGGTTCACGAGCTTTCTTGAGGTGTTGTGGTCTTGCTCGGACGATCGACGAGAGATAGGGCTGCTAGATGTCGTGGACTCATGGAAGAAACCGATAGGGCCGAATTGGTTCGCTATGCCAACTCCTTCGCGAACCTCAGGGTTTTCTTGCTCACGGACTAGACCTTCATCGCTCACGCACGTGTGCTACAGAAACACGGTCGGCACACCCGCGTAGCCTCCGGCAGGACCATCGCTACGCCTGGTCGTATCTCCTGCGCTGTTTCTGTTCTGCTCTCATACCATTGGCCCTCAACTTGCTCGCGCGTGGTCCGTTGCTTTGCATACACACGCGCTTGCGGAATCGAGCCGAGTCGGCCACCGGTAGAACACTCTCGCTCGCATCCGCGGACGCGTTAGTCCAAATCCGTTCGGACC
This sequence comes from Panicum hallii, assembly GCF_002211085.1. Taxonomy (NCBI): domain Eukaryota; kingdom Viridiplantae; phylum Streptophyta; class Magnoliopsida; order Poales; family Poaceae; genus Panicum; species Panicum hallii. The sequence continues at coordinate 31,657,104 of NC_038043.1, forward strand.
TTCGCCTTCGCTTCGCCGCCTTTCCTCCGGCTCGCCGCTCTATAACCGCCGCCTTCGCTTCGCTACCTCTCCTTCCGGCTCGCCGCCCTTTGTGCATCTCATGAGCGAGCGAGCTCGCGTCCTCCCTTCCAATCCGTCGGCCTTCGTCGAGCGTGCTCCATTGTGGCGGTGCCCCTGACTGGCGGCCGTTTCCTTCTTGTGCCCGCCCGCGTCGGCGCCGGTCTGAAGATCGGGTTCCCGTCCCTGAACAGCAGCCGCCAGTGCCACCGCGGGCGTCGCCTTGCCTTGTTTCGCGTGTCACTGCGGGTGTCGCCGGGCGCCCTCGGCCCTTGCCGCGTTGCATCTACACATGCCCGATCCGCGTGCGCCTCAGCTCCACGCCGGCCGCGCCACCACGCGCTCGGGGCCGCCCACTCCAGCTTCCGCGTTTGCGCCGCGCGCTGCTCCGCATCGCCGCCGCGCGCACGCTCGCTGCTTGCTCGTGCCGCCAGCTCGCGCTTGCGTCCGCTCCTCGCGTGCCTGGCCAGTGCTCCAGCTCCCGCGCGCCGCACCTCACTTGGGCACGCACGCCACCAGCCTTCACGCCCGCTCACGCTGCCCGCTCGGCCTCCGCCTGCCACGAGCCGCCGCGCCGTCCAAGCCGCTTGCCCACGCTCCAGCGCCGCTGCCAGCAGCTCACCCCCGCTTGCTTCCACGCGTGCTCGCGCCCACGCGTTCGCTCCTGCGCCTCCCGCCGCTCGGGCCTAGCCGCGCCGCCGCTAGGGCCGCGCCACCGCCCGCCCCGTGAGCCGACCGAGCCCGCGCCGAGCCATCCCCGAGCGGCCGCGCTCCGGCCTTGCGCGCGCCGCCCGCTTGGCCTTGCGCCGAGCCGCCGCCACCCGCGCTCTGCTCCCGCCAGCCGCGCCGCCTGGGGCCGCGCTCGCCCAGAGCTGAGCCGCCCGCCGTGTGCCGCCACCGCCCGGGGCAGAAGCACCCCTGGGCGCCGCCGGTGGAAGAGGATGAGCACCAGAGAAAGGATAAAGGAGAGAGAGAGAGAGAGAGAAAGAGATAACGCTGGTCACAGCTGGATGGGAGAAAAAAAGGCAGGATGCCAGGGAAAGGGAGAGCAGAGAAGGAGAAATGGAACCCTCCCAAGGACTTGTGCGCAATTACAGAAAACTGCAAGGGCCTGTCTGTAAAACATAAATTTCCCATCAATCCAAAATCCTAATGAAGAAATGCCCAAAACGAAAGTTGGAGAGTTTTTCAAACTCTACAATATTGCTTTAGGGCTCAAGTTCAAAACTCAAAACTTATATTTTTACACATGAATTTTTGAACAAAAGTCGGATTTGAATTACTTTTGTCCTAAAGAATGAAACTTTATAAAATTCAGGACCTAAATGCAAGCATTTATGACACGTCATGATGATGGGATAGACTCGTCATAATGATTGGATAGACATGTCATAATGACTTGCACCTTTTACACTTTAGCCCTGAGTAATTTTGAAAGTTACTTTTGTAAATCAGCTATTTGCACAAAAGGACTTGTGCTTTTATAAAATTACATAAATACCCTTATTTTTACCACTTTACCCAAAATTTTTACACACTTCAACACACACATTTCAAATTAAACTTTTGAATAAATATATATTTTTTACAAGACATAAAGTAAGAAAAACATATTTCACTTATTTTGAAATTACCCTAATCCAAATACATTTTGCAAAAACAACCCTAGGTTTTTTTGTAATGACAAAAATATCCTTTTTACTTGCACTTTTAAATTTTCAAAAGCTTCACATAAACACACATGAGCTTTACACAAACAAACACATATTTCATACTAACAAAATATTTGCCTAGCGTTACAATTACATGAACTATCACAATTCCTTCTATTCTCAGTCATTCTTTCTTTCTCAGTCATTCCCCCAGCTCGACCCCACCTGTCGGTGACCATCTCCTTCTTTTCCTTCTTCTTCCCCACGCCGGCTCCCTCTGTTCCGCCCCGCCATGCCGTCGCTGTACGTGGCCCCTCTCCACCCCGCAACTGAGCATGAGCCCATCGGCCAGTCTCCCGTGCGCACCCTCCTTTCAGAAGTTTCCTTCCCCGAGCCAGGATCGCGCCGAGCGGTTGCACGATCCGCTTCTCCCGCGCGGGTCACGTCCTCAATCTCTACCGGGGCACGCACACCCAAACCACCGGCCTTTTCCTTATTTGGCCCCTATAACCCTCCCCTTAAACCCTCCTTGTGCCCTACCGCCGCACTACAGCCGCCCCGAATCCCCAGCACCACTGGCCGCTTGCTCCGCCGTGTAGCACCTCTGCTCCGTCGTGGGCCGGCCGCTCCGGTGCATCCCAACTCTGGCCAAGGCTCGCAGCAGCTTCGCCGTCCCGCCAGGAAGCTTCCCGAGGCTTCCACCCTCCACCCCGAGCCCTGCCCGCGCTGGAATCGAGCCCGAGGACCGCCGCCGGTATCCTGCTCCGCCTTGCGATTCCTCACCGCCGGGAATCCCCGGACCTCCCTAATCCCCGTAGGGCCTTCGCAGAATCTCCACGAGTCGATCCACGGTGACCAGAAGCACGGAGGCCCCTGCATCATCTTCCTCCGCGAGCGCCGCCCGTCACCACCGCTCGGCCCTCGCCGCCGACCACCCTGCGCTGCTTCTCCGGCCAATTCAGACCTTCGGTGAGCATCAGCACGGTCCCCTCTCCCTCTTACGCTAGCTATCATGGACCGTAGGCTGCACCCGAAGTCGGAACACTGTCGCCGGCATGCGCCGCCGTGCAGACCCGCCGTCCCCGCGAGCCCAACCAGATCGGACCAGTCCGATCCAGATCGGACCGTCTGGACCCCCGCCGTGCAGACCGGACCGTGTGAACTAGATCGGGTCCGAACCGTTCGATCCAGATCCGACGGCCCTAATTAGAACATACCGGTTCAGCCTGGTCTTTTTGCTAAAGAGCCCCTGGGTTTTCCCGAAATCAACCCGCAGTCCACCTCCGTTCAAAGATACTACCAGTTAAGCCTCTGTTTTTGCACCAAAGCCCTTGAACTTTCCAGCAATAGGGTCCGCTGTCCCTGGACGCATGGTTTTGCAGTCTAAAACCGAAGTTTATGGGTTAATTTCGTTTTAGTCCTCAGTTTTTGCGCAGAACCCCTTGGGAACCTCTGTTTTCTTACAGAAAAGCCCTGGACCTTGTTTTAACCCTAGTTTTCGCGGCTTAGCTCCGTTTTAGGTGGTTTTCGCGCTCACGCGATCGTTGTAATGCGTAGAACAGTTCTACCATAGTTTTGTGTGCTATTTTTATGTAATGATGTACTGTTTCTTATCTTTTGTCTTTGTTTGCATGTATGTGTATGTGCTGGACCATGTTTTGACGTTGCGATCGTGAGTAGACGCTGAGCCTTTGGACGAGTACCAGGAGCTCCTTTCTGCGGAGCAGTTTGAGCAGCAGCAGGAGAACTTTGAGGAAGGCAAGTATAACATGAATATCCTATCACTTTTTAATACAAATTTCATATTGCATTTTAATTCTGTATGCCTATAAGGATTTCCTAGCCACCTTTATCCTTATGTATATATCCTTGGGGTTGCATTGTGGTTAGTTTTGCTACGTGCTGCACTCTCACCTATGTTGGTCCTTTTTAATTAAATTTGATTAATGGATCTATGCAACTTAATCCTGAGAGTGGCCCTCTGTGCTGTGTGCTTGAGTGGCTCACATCTCCTTAAAAGATATGTTTTTGATAGAAACTTGGTTTAGGGGGCCAGCACGGTGCTTAGTGCTTGGTTGGCTACTCTCCATAAGGACCGGTTCATAGAGCGACAACCTGGGACAGCCGCGCAACCACAAGACTGGAATGGGACGGTCTTGACTTACTAATTAGGTCATTTTGGTTTGGGAGTAACTTACCTGCGGGGCAAGAGGGGTGGTAAGCTTCAATGGTCCCTGCTCCTCCGGCTTGGTCTGTGCTGTGTGTCTTGTACCCCCGGAGGTGGGCCCCATCATCGCTGATCCAGAAACCTTAGCGGTTACACCTTACCAATGTGATCCTTTGTAACGGTCTCGTAGTGTGCATGCTAGCCATCTCACCTAAGGAAGTGCGATGAACAACTAGCGTAGCTCACGCCTTGTGGGTATAGTCGTGCAACCTCTCGAGAGTGTAAAACTGATATATCAGCTGTGCTCACAGTCAAGAGCAGCCCAGATCCTCCGTCTGATTAGTGGGGTGTTTACCTTGGTGGTTTGGATGGTTCTCAGTAGTTCTTAAGTAATATTGATTAATTGCTTATGCAATTCGGGTTTATGGTAATTCATCCACTTGTAGTAATTAGCTTAATAAAATTTGCCAAGATTAAAAGCTAATGCAGTTGAGTCAGCTAACCCTAGAGCCTTATAATTCGTGTTATACTTGTTGAGTACAAGTTGTGTACTCACACTTGCCTTCTCTACTCTTTTGTTCTCTTTGGGATGTCTTCGACTGCTGCTCAGTACCCGGCGACGTGGAGAACTACATCAGCGGACTCGACGACTTCTAGGCGTTGTCTCCCAGCCGACGTCCCTGTGGTGCCCTATTCTTCTTGTATTTATTTTACGCTTCCGCATTCCTTGAACTGATTCTTGATTCAGTTGTAATAAAGATATTCATTTATAATATATACGTTTTTATTTCGAGATACGTGTTGTGGTATCTTGATGATTCTGTTGTATATATGCGTGACTTGATCCTGGCGCATATATGATTGCTCGATTTATGTTCTTATAAATCGGGTGTGACATGACATGACCGAGGAATGGAACCTCGTCAATCCAGAATTCGCACTTGCTGAGCTTGGCATACAGCTTGTGCTCTCTGAGCCTCTGCAACACAAGCCTCAGATGCTTCTCATGCTCTGCTTTTGATCTGGAATATATCAGGATATCATCAATGAATATCACCACAAAGGTGTCCAGATAATCCATGAAAACCTTGTTCATCAGATGCATGAAGAAAGCCGGAGCATTGGTCAAGCCAAAGGACATGATCGTATACTCATATAGCCCATACTTGCAGGTGAATGCCGTCTTCTGGATATCCTCAGGACGAATCTTCAGCTGGTGATAACCCGAACGCAGATCAATCTTCGAGAATACACAAGCACCCTGAAGCTGATCAAAGAGATCCTCAATACGGGGCAATGGATGCTAGTTCTTGATAGTGACTGCATTAAGGTCCCGATAATCGACGCACATCCTCTTCGCACCATCCTTCTTCTCCACGAGCAAAATAGGAAAAGCCCAAGGAGAGAAGCTGCGATGGATATAGCCCTTGGCTAGCAACTCATCGATGGTCTTCTTGACTTCCTCATGCTCAACCAGTGCCATACGATAGGGCCTCTTAGCAATAGGAGCTGTGCCAGGCAAGAGATCAATAGAAAACTTGATGTCGCGGTCAGGCGGCATACCTCGCAAATCATCCGGAAAGACATCCGGGAATTCAGACACCATGCGAATACCATCCGTGGGTCTAGCCTCCAACTGATGAAGAAATCCAGAAGGCCCTGTGGCACCGACAGTGACCTCTTGACCATCCGGTGCTGATAGAAGAACAGTCCTCTGAGCACAATCTATCCGGACTCCCCACTTAGCAAGAGTCTCCATCCCGAGGATCACATCAATGCCCTTGGTGTCTAGCACCATCAGATTCGCACTGAACTCTACCCCCCTTATGGCCACACTGACTCTGGGACAGAAGATATGAGACCTCAACTGCCCTCCCGGTGATGATACTAACATGCACCTCTTTAATGTGCTACTAGGAATACCATGATGCTCAACAAAAGACTGGGTGATGAACGAATGCGTAGCACCAGTATCAAAAAGCACTATAGCAGGGTGAGTATTGACCATGAACGTACCAATAACCACATTGGGAGCCTCGGCTGCTGACTCGGCCGTCACGTGGTTCATCCTGCCCTGGGCTAGCGCCTTGGGTTGAGCTGGGCGCCCCTGCTGTCCAGACTGCGCCTTCCGAGGACAGACGTTGGCATAGTGTCCCGGCTCACCACAGTGGAAGCATACCCGTGGGAGTGCAGGAGCCTGCTGCCCGGCAGGAGGAGTAGGCACTCCCTGCCGCGGGGCTGGTGGAGCGGGTGGAGCAGAGCGTGCCGGAGGCGCTGGAAGCCTCTGGCCCTGTCCCGCCTGCTGCTGCTGCTGAGGACGGGGCGGGTACTGCTGCTGGCGCTGCTGGTACTGCTGGACCTGCCTCTGCTGCTGCTGCGGGTACTGGTACCGAGGCCGGGTGTTGCTGCCAGACGCAGCAGGAGCCATCTTCCTCTTCTTGTCCTCAATCTCCCGGCGCTTGCGCTCGGTGTTGAGGGCAGCGTCAACCAGCTGGTTGAAGTTGTCGAAGCGGTGGTTCATGAGCGCGTACTCCAGGTGGTCATCGAGTCCCTCCCTAAAGCGCTCCTACTTATCGCCATCATTGGCGACCTCAGCGGCGGCGTAGAGAGCGAGCTGAAGAAAACGGTCACGGTACTCGGTCACCGTCATAGCTCCCTGAAATAATAATCACCAGAAAAGAGGACGAAATTTACTTAGCATTCCTTATAGCAAGGGTGGGTTTGAGCTCAAAAAGAAGTTGCGAAAAGACTTTACTCTGATTTACTTGCTTAAGCGCAAGGAACTCCTTATGCTTCATCTTCATCACTCCAGCAGGGATGTGGTGGTTCCTGAAACGCTCCTGGAACTGGACCCAAGTGAGGGCGTCGCGGTTCCGAGCTGGATAGGACTCCCACCAATCGAGAGCCGAGCCTCGCAGCTACCCTGCTGCGTATATGACTCGCTCCCTGTCGTCGCACTGAGCGACATCCAACTGGCGCTCCACTGAACGAAGCCAGTCGTCAGCCTAGAGTGGATCAGCCGCATGAGAGAACATCGGCGGGTGACCCCTCAGAAAGTCCGCGCGCCTGTCACAGGGCTGCGGCGGTGGAGGAGGTGGCGGCTGAGCGTGGATCTGCTGCAGAGTCTGAACAGTGTTATTCAGAGTGGCCATCATCTGCATCTGGAGCTGTAAGAACTGCTCCGGAGTCAGAGGTGGAGGCATCGGCAACGGCTGGTCGGTACTCTGGTTGTTCTGCCCTTACTGGCCAGAACCGGTGCCGGTGCTCCTAGTGTTAACCATCTGTTTGCAGCAGAATGAAATTTATAAGAGATAGATATTGTATGATTCTGGAAAGGAACTCTGACAGGATAGAATAGGGAGTAAAGAATGTACGGTTTTAACCCCCACGATCTAACTCAATTTTGATTACTTAGTTCAGGTTTGTATTAAAGTCATTTTGCACGAACAAGTTTAACTTCTAAACTATGCAATCAACCAAAGATCCAAATCAAACATTTTGCACAATCACAAACATTCAATATTCAAACGTTAGCCGAGTTTATCACTCCACTCGACTAAAACAAACAGGCGCTCTAGCGTATTTTTGCTAAGGCATCCTAGACTTATGGGGACAGTCAGAAAATCACTGGCCAACATCTATGAAAACTATCAGACTAATTCTCGAAAAATGCAGAGAGGATTAGCAACTCGGGGTTGAGAGCTCAAGGAATAGAAGCAGAAACGAACGTTTGAGTTTTGCGGAAGCAAGGCAAGCGAAAGGAAATCTCTAAACTCGACCATTCCTATCTAGGCTTCGTCCTACAGTCAACACGGCTCTGATACCAATCCTGTCACACCCGATTTATAAGAACATAAATCGAGCAATCATATATGCGCCAGGATCAAGTCACGCATATATACAACAGAATCATCAAGATATCACAACACGTATCTCGAAATGAAAGCGTATAAATTATAAATGAATATCTTTATTACAACTGAATCAAGAATCAGTTCAAGGAATGCGGAAGCATAAAATAAATACATAAAAAATAGGGCACCACAGGGACGTCAATTGGGAGACAACGCTTAGAAATCATCGAGCCCGCTGATGTAGTTCTTCACGTCGCCGGGTACTGAGCAGCAGTTGAAGGCGTCCCAAAGAGAACAGAAGAGTAGAGAAGGCAAGTGTGAGTACACAACTTGTACTCAACAAGTATAACACGAATTATGAGGCTCTAGGGTTTGCTGACTCAACTGCATTAGCTTTCAATCTTGGCAAATTTTATTAAAGCTATTTACTACAAGTGAATGAATTACCACATCCCAAGTTACATAAGAAATTAATCAATATTAATTAAGAACTACTGAGAACCATCCAAACCACCAAGATAACCCCACTAATCAGACGGAGGATCTGGGCCGCTCATGACTGTGAGCACAGCTGATATATCAGTTTTACCCTCTCGAGAGGTTGCACAACTTTACCCACAAGCCGTGAGCTACGCTAGTTGTTCATCACACTTCCTTAGGTGAGATGGCCAGCAAGCACACTACGAGACCGTTACAAAGGATCACGTTGGTAAGGTGTAACTGCTAAGGATTCTGGATTAGCGACGATGGGGCCCACCTCTGGGGGTACAAGCACACAGAACAGACCAAGCCGGAGGAGCAGGGACCATTGAAGCCTACCACCCCTCTTGCCCACGCAGGTAAGTTACTCCCGAACCAACACGACCTAGTTAGTAAGTCAAGACCGTCCCATTCCAGTCTTGTGGTTGCGCGGTTGTTCCAGGTTGTCGCTCTATGAACCGGTCCTTATGGAAAGTGGCCAACCAAGCACTAAGCACCGTGCTGGCCCCCTAAACCATGTTTCTATCAAAAACATCTTTTAAGGAGACGTGAGCCACTCAAGCACACAGCATAGAGGGCCACTCTCAGGATTAAGTTGCATAGATCCATTAATCAAATTTAATTAAAAAGGACCAACAATAGGTGACAGCGCAGCACCTAGCAAAACTAACCACAATGCAACCCAAGGATATATATAAGGATAAAGATGGCTAGGAAATCCTTATAGGCATACAGAATTAAAATGCAGTATGAAATTGTATTTAAAAGTGGTAGGATGTTCATGTTATACTTGCCTTCCTCGAAGTTCTCCTGCTGCTGCTCAAAGGGCTCTGCAGAAAGGGGCTCCTGATACCCGTCCAAAGGCTCAGCGTCTACTCACGATCGCAACGCCAAAACATGGTCCAGCACATACACATACATGCAAATAAGGACAAAAGATAAGAAATAGTACAACATTACATAAAAACAGCAGACTAAACTATACTAGAACTGTTCTACACGTTACAACGATCGCATGAGCGCGAGAATCACCTAAAACGGAGCTAAGACGTGAAATCTAGGGCTAAAACAAGGTCCAGGGGCCTTTCTGCGAGAAAACAGAAAGTTCTAAGGGGTTCTGCGCAAAAACCAGGGGCCTAAATGTAATTAAAGGCTAGATCTGGGGTCTAACCTGCAAAAACTCAGGGCATGGACAGCGGGTTCTATTCCTGAAGAACTCAGGGGCCTAAACGAATAAAACAGGGCTTAACCGCAAATATCTTTGAACTACACAGGAGTGCGGGTTGATTCCAGGAAAACCCGAGGGCTCTTTAGCAAAAAGGTCAGGCTGAAACGGTATGCTCTAATTAGAGTCGTTGGATCTGGATCCAGCGGTACGGAACAAAGGGGTTGGGGATCAGGGGCCGGCGGCGGCGATTGCTCGCCGGAGGTCACCCCCCCGTGGTGGCAGCTCGCCGGAGATGGCCTATCTCGGCCATCTGGGCCCCATCTTGCACGAGGTCAGGCCCTGGAGAAAGCTCGCGGCACCGTGAATCCTACAGGACATCTAGGGCGACAGATCAGGGTCGGGTCGAGGCTCTCCACAGTGGAGGCGGCACTGGGCCGGCCACAGCGGCTAGGAGGGCGTGCTTGCGCAGAGGGAGAGAGGAAGGGAGAAGGGGCACGGCGCGATCCTTACCACCCCGGGGTGCTACGACGATGATTGGAGGCTGAAGATCGGTGGTGCTGGGGTCAAATCATGGCAGCGCAAGGTGGATCGGCGGTGGTCGCGGGCGGCGCTCGCGGAGGAGGGCGATGCCGAGGTGGCCGGGCCCTCTGGATCGCGGGGATCGATCCGGGAAGCTCCTGCGGAGGTTGTCCGAGGGTTAGGGAGACCCAAGCCTCACCGGAGGCGAGGAATCGCAAGACGGAGCGCTTACCGTGGGCGGTCCAACGGCGGTGGTGCCTTCCAATCCGAGCAACGGCGCACGGTGCAGAGGCTCGGGCGCGCTTGGGGAAGCTGCTGCAGTTTGGAAATAGGCCCGAGAAGCGCCGGTGGATAAGAAGAGAGCTAGGCAGTCTCAGCGTGTGGGTCACTGATCCAACGGATGCCGCGCATCCCGCAGGCGGTTGCAGCTCAAACCCCATCCGAGCTCGGGGTAGCTTCCAGAGGCATCTAGGCGGGGTGCGGTGCGGTGGAGTGGGCCCAGGGGGGCAGCGGAGCGGGGCCACGCCCAGGGACGGGGCGGCCGGGCCGGTGGGGAGAAAACAGGGGAGGGGCGCAAGGGGGAAGAAGAGTCTGACCGGTGGGGCCATCGGGTCAGAGAGAGTGAGAGCGCTCGGGCGGGGGAAGCAGAGGGGAACTGGACTGGGCGCGTGCTGGGCCTCGGGGGGAAAAAAGGGGAGAGCGAAGAGAGGAAGCCCAGGGAGAGAAAGGAAGTGGCCGGCGTGACTGTTGGGCCGAGCGTGGAAGAGAAGAGAGGAGAGGGGAGGGCTGGCCCGGGCCAAGGGGTTTGGGGCTGCTTTCTTTCCTTCTTCTTTTCCCACCCTTAACATTTCAAACAATTCTATTTGAATTCAAACCCTATACACTCAACACAAATAAAGCAATGCTCCAGCATGAGTGCACAACCAAGTTGATCCTATAGTAAATTTTATTTTCTTGTGTTATAAAATTACTTTAAATGCAAGATAAATTAGAGAAAACCCTGGAAATTTTATTTAAGCCCAAATAAATTCCCTAAAAATTTGGGAAAATTACATTAGGATGTTACAGAGTACCGATGCCGGTGGTGGAGACGTTGATTAATGCAGCTGCTGGTCATAAGATGTTGAGTTTCATGGATGGCAACGCTGGTTATAACCAAATTTTCATGGCTCCAGAGGATATCCATAAGACCGCATTCAGAGTACCAGGTGCAGTGGGGTTATTCGAGTATGTGGTCATGACTTTTGGGCTGAAAAATGCTTGTGCTACATACCAACGGGCCATGAATTATATGTTTCATGACTTGATTGGTAAGCTGGTGGAAATCTACATTGATGACGTGGTGGTGAAATCTGCATCGGCTGAGGGGCATTTAGGAGACCTACAGCGGGTTTTGGAACGAACTAGAAAGTTCGGGCTTAGAATGAATCCAAAGAAGTGCGCCTTTGGTGTATCGGCCGGTCAGTTCCTGGGTTTTCTGGTTCATGAACGAGGAATTGAGATCAGCCTAAAAAGTCAAGAAGCTGTAAGAACAATGGTGCCTCCTACGACAAAGAAGGAACTCCAACAACTCATTGGCAGGATCAATTTTGTCAGGAGATTCATTTCCAGCCTATCAGGAAGAATCGAACCATTCATGGAGTTGGTAAAAGTTAAAGCCAATGACGAGTTCCGCTGGGGGGCAGAGCAACAACAGGCGTTCAAGAATATCAAAGAATATTTATCCAAACCACCTGTGTTAGTCCCACCCCAGCAGGGTAAGCCATTCTATGTTTATCTGTCAGTAGGTAACACTTCCATTGCTTCGATCATCGTACAAGAGCAGGATGGCAAGGAGAGAGTTGTTTTTTTATCTCAGCAGAAGGATGTTAGATGCGGAAACAAGGTACCCTGAAATTGAGAAACTATGCCTCTGTCTATTCTTTACTTGTACAAAGATCCGCCACATCCTGCTTTCCGCCGAGACAATTGTCATCTGCAAATCAGATATTATCAAGCATATGCTGTCGGCCCCAGTGTTGAAAGGCCGACTCGATAAGTGGATGTTTGCTTTGTCAGAGTTTGATATTCGATACCAACCTGCAAAGGCAGTCAAAGGGCAGGCGTTGGCCGACCTCGTTGCAGAAAGGACTAGCTCAGACATAGCAGCACTTTCCATTCGGGCATGGGCAATGTATTTTGATGGGTCGGTCTGTGGAGATGGCTCTGGAATAGGCATTTTGCTCGTTTCACCTTGGGGGGCAACATATTCCTTTTCAATCAGATTGCCAACACCTTGCACCAATAATCTAGCCGAGTATGAAGCGGTGCACAAAGGTATGGAATTACTTCTTGAGGCCGGAGCAGAAGCAGTAGAAGTTTTTAGGGATTCAAAACTGGTCATCTCTCAGCTCACGGAGACATACCGATGTGAGATTGTGTCATTGTTTCCTTTGTGGAGACAATGCCAGGAGCTAATGGCCAAGTTCAGATATATAAATTTCTACTGGATACCAAGAGTACAAAATTCTGAGGCCAATGATCTCGCCCAGATGGCTTCAGGTTACAAGGATACGGCGGATGGAGCTGATTTCCCAATAAACCTGTTGGATCAGGGGGATTGGAGAGCCGATATCTTCAATTACTTGAAGGATCCGGCTCGGGGGGCACCTAAGAAGATACGTTACAAAGCTATGAAGTATGTCTTGATAGGGGATGACTTGTTCTACAGGACTCTAGAGGGGCTATTGCTCAAGTGCTTGGGGCCGATTGAATCCAATCGGCTTCTACATGAAATCCATGAAGGTACGTGTGGTACTCATCAACCAGCCCACAAGATGAAGTGGTTGATCAGGCGCTCGGGATATTATTGGCCTGATATGTTGGAAGATTGTTTCAAGTATTATAAAGGATACCAGGCCTGTCAGAGGTTTGGAAAAATACAAATAGTACCAGCATCAGCAATGAATCCTATCATCAAACCTTGGCCATTCACGGGCTGGGGCATGGACATGATCGGTAAGATTAATCCTCCATCGAGTAAAGGACATCAGTTTATTTTGGCCATCACAGATTATTTTACCAAGTGGGTAGAGGCTGTTCCTATGAAGTCAGTAACGTCGAGGGACGTCATCAATTTCATCAAAGAACACGTTATTCATAGGTTTGGGATTCCTCAGACTATTACAACAGATGGAGGGTCGGTATTTATATATGATGAGTTCAAAAAGTTCGCTGCTGATATGGGGATCAAATTGATCAGGTCATCTCCATACTATGCTCAAGCAAATGGACAAGCCGAAGCGTCCAATCAGAGCTTGATCAAGCTGATCAAAAGAAAGATTGATGAATACCCACGGCGTTGGAATGAAGTATTATTAGAAGCGTTATGGACTTATCGTGTGTCATGCCATGGGGCAACAAGAACTTCACCATATCATTTGGTGTATGGGCAGGAGGCCGTATTACCATGGGAAATTACGGCCGGTTCAAGACGAATAGAATTTCAGAATGATCTGACTGCTGAAGAATATGCCACACTAATGAGCGACAATGTGGAAGATATTACAAAACTCAGGCTTTGGTCGCTGCAAAAAAAAAAAGGAAAATAAGGCCAAGGTAGCCCGCCCGTACAATAAGAAGGTTAAACCGAAGGAATTCCAAGTTGGAGATTTAGTATGGGAAGCGGTGCTACCATTGGGGACTAAGGATGCGGCATATGGTAAATGGTCTCCGAATTGGCATGGGTCTTATAGAGTTGATCAAGCTTTGCCAGGGAATGCGTACATGCTTGAAGAATTGGATGGAGTTAAATTTCCGGTAGCCATCAATGGCCAACACCTCAAGAAATATTTCCCGAGCATGTGGGAAGACGAATGATGAAGCTGATGTAATGCAGCAGGCTATGGACCAACACAATCAAGATATTTGTGAGGAAAGCCGATGTGATACATCGGGCTGCAAGTCGACATGATCGGGTACTTTGTGGTACATTAGACTGCAAGTCGACATGATCGGGTACTTTGTGGTGCATTAGGCTGCAGGTCAGTATCCATCGGGTACTTTAAAAGCCAGTGCAGTGCATCAGGCTGTAAAGTAGAATGAGATAAACAAGTCAAATATCTAAAGAAAGAGTAGTGCAGGTCCGTGCACAGAGCTAAAGATGGAATAGCCGATGTTAAGTCATCGACTTTAGAAGCAATAATTAGAACCTGCAAGTCCCGGGGTTCGATAAGAAACAAAGAAGTCGATTGCGGGTGTCTCTTGATCTTAAAAGAACAGGTTCGACTTCTTTGCGGGTTTTTCTTGATGATCAGATTCTTCGACTTGATTGGAGATCAGGGGAAAGTAGTAACAACAGAAGCAAGTTTGACTTGCTTTGGTACATAGCCAGATGGCAAAAGAAAACGAGGGGTAGATCTTGACAGAGTACTCTTGTTATTAGCGAGATCATTTGAAGGGTACAAGAGTTCTTGGAGCTCTCTGAGATTTCCAATCCAGAATAAAGGAAAGGCAGGGGATTGGATTGGACGATTCAAGGAGAAGGGCCGATGCGATGCCATCGGACTTTAAGATTAGATTTTCAGACGTTGGCTTGCTGAAATAAAAGGGTTTATTCACAAGAGGTTATTGCAAAAGAAGCCGATCTACCGGCTCTGTGCACAACGGCGGACGACCCTATGAACTACCACCAGTAGGTCCCTAAGGACTTACGGCGCTTGCATGGGGGGGACGCACTAATGTCATCATCGCCGCTATCACCGCCGTCGTTGCTGCTGCTGTTGCTACCATCACTGCTGCTAGGACCAGCGTCATCGCTGGCGTCCCCGTCGTCTTCTGAAGCCGACGATCCACCGCGCAGGAACCCTCCTGCTGCCGAATCATCATCAGTGGAAGTGTCCTTGGTGTCTTCTTCTGAGGAAGAGAAGAAGTCATCATCCCAGTAATCTTCGTCGCCTTCGTCCAGATCCCCATGAAGGAGAATCTGGAGGTCCTCATCGTCGGTCAGGGACTCATCGTCCTCTGACCAAATGCTGAAGTCCCACTCCTCTGCGTCCCAATGCAGAGGAGCGAGAGCCTCGTATGAAGCTATCAGATCAAACTCCGACGTTCTTCCCTGGAGGTTTCGGAGTCAAGAGAGGTGATGGAGATTATGGAAGAAGAGGAAGAGGAATTGGAGGAGGCAGAGGAAGAGGAAGCCATTGTCGGGGGATGCAGAATATACTGGTGCGGTTAATGCGCGGAGGAAGAAGATGAATAGAAGTAAATCTGTTGATGCCAATTTATAAAGGAAGAGATGGAAGGTGAAGCGGCGCTATCGCAATCCCCGAGGAAGAAGTCGAAGGGTCGCGTCTGATGGCATTGAAAGGCAGCGCGCACGTGCAGGCCCTGGAAGCCGAGAGGTCACATCCGATGGCATTGGGAGCGGCATGTGCATGTACAAATCGTAGAAGTCGAAGAGGCGATGGTTTAGGAATTATCATTGCCAAAACTAGGGGGCATGTGTTATCGCCATAATTTGACTGGGCCAAGGGATGGGCGAGAGCAACATGGGCTGAAGGAAATCATCGTAATGATCTGCGAATCGGCTTCTGTGTGAACATATCAAGGGCCGGGATTGCCATGTATCTAGTAAGGATAGTTTAAATATAGTAAGTTAGAGATTGCATTGAAATCAACTAGGGTTAGTTACAAAAGATCAAGTCTCTGGACTATAAATATGTATCGTGAGATTCAATAAATCAATCAATCATTCGCAACAAACTCTTGGCGCATCGCCACCCCTTTCCCAAGGGTTTCTCCACGTAATTGACATGCTGTGCCGATCATGCGGAGCATTGCGCTTATCTGTTCGTCTTTGTGTTTCTCGTACTGAAGCGTTGTTGATGGCGAGTAACACTAGTTATCTTAAATGATTATGATGCTGCATTGGTTTTGAATAGTATATCCATGCTCTGCTTGCTGCTCGTAATCGTTTAGCTGCCCTTGTACGCAATCTAGATGCATGGGCAGCACCTTGCTCTGTTCTTGCTTAGTAGATCTAATCCGTTATGGTAGTTCTTTGTTCTACAAGGAATTGGTTTAATATCGGTACCATTAGACCCTTCAAACGGGTTAAATGTTCCGGCTACATTATTGGTGCTTTACGGTAATCTAAGGAGGGATTGTTCCGGGAATCGACTTCTTAGTTGGTTTTTAGGCCTCTTTTTAGGTTACCGTCCCGTCATCTTTCATGTTCGTTAGGCTTAACCACGCGTAGGATGTTCCGGTTATATGGTGAAAACCTTTACCGTCATCTTTTCTATTGGATTCGTACAAAGTATTCGCATTTTAATAGATCCGATCTGTTAAACGGGGCAATCACTACAGGAAATCAGCCAACTTCCGACGGCTAAAATAATCTTTCGACGGCCCCGTCGAAAGTTACTTAACTTCCGACGGCCGAGGACACAGCCGTCGGAAGTTATTTATCTTCCGACGGCCGCAGACAGAGCCGTCGGAAGTTACTTAACTTCTTCAGACAGAGCCGTCGGAAGTTGAGTAACTGAGGGCCGCCGTTACCCCCGCCAGGCTCGTGTTTTGTCAACTCCGTTTTCTTTTCCCCATTTTTTCCCTGCTAGCTAGCTGCGCCGCCAGCCGCGCCGCTGCCCCCTGCTCGGCCCGCCCGCCGCGCCACCGCCGCCCGGCCGCGCCGCCCGTCCCCGCGTGGCCCGGCGCCCTACCGCCCGGCGCCCCGCCGCCCGGATCCGCCGCTGCCCGGCGCCCCGCCGCCCCGCCGCCCGGCCGTGCGGCGCCGCCCATCCCCGCGCCGCCCGGCCCCGCCGCAGCCGGCCGCGCGCCTCTGCCCCGCGCGGCTCCGCCGTCGCATGGCGCCCTGCTGCCCGGCACCCCGCCGCCAGGCCACGCGCCTCTGCCCCCGGCCGCGCCGCCCCTGCCCCCGTCCGCGTCGCCGCCTCCGCCCCCGGGCCGCGCCGCCGCCTGGCCTCGCCGCCGCCCCCCGGCCGCGCTGCCGCCTCTGCCCCCGGCCGCGCCCCCCGACGCCGCCGCCCGTCCCCGCTGCCGCCCAGCCCCGCCGCCGCCTGGCTGCCCCCCCCCCCACCGCGCCACCCGGCCGCTCCGCCCGGCCCGCCGCCGCCCGACCCCCCGCCGCCCAGGTTAGTGCAGCACCGTCGGAAGTTAAATAAAATATTGTATTTGATATGCATATTATAGTGATTAAACACTAATCGCTTAAGTTTAGTAACTAAAGCTTTATAATTATGATATATCTAATTTAAAACTAATCGCTCAAGATAACTATATTCTAACTTTGCAATTATTTAACTTAAAGTATGGGTGAGGATCGACGATGGATGTACGAAGGTTGGCCTAATTTGTTAGATAAATGGATAGCTAATACGGAGGAATTTGTTAAGCGTGCTTTTGCTATGTCAAAGAATGGAAATGATGTGAGATGCCCATGTAGCCGTTGTCGTATTTGCCATTGTCAGACTAGGAAAGTTTTGTCCTCACATCTGATAAAGTATGGTTTCATGCCTAACTATGAGGTGTGGGTGTATCACGGTGAAGCTTTACCTCCTCAGAATGCACCAGAAGTTCCAATACCATTAGAAGTGGCGACATCACCACAAGTTCTAAGTAATGATAATGGAGAGTATGATAGAATGGATGAGATGCTTCGTGATTTAGGGGAAGATATGGAGCTCCCATCCGAGACTGAGGATCCACCTACGTCGGAGGCTAAAAAAATTTTTGAGCTCCTTAAAGCTTCAGAAGAGCCGTTGCACGAGCACACAAAAGTGACTGTCCTTGCTTTCGTGACTCGACTCATGGCTATTAAGTCCAAATTCATATTATCTCACAATTGTTACAATATGATCTTGAATTTGATTGGTGATATACTTCCGGCAGATCACAAGATGCCTAAAGATGTCTACCAGTCAAGGAAATTGTTGTCTGGGCTTGGTATGGACTACAAAAAGATTGATGTTTGTCCAAA
The DNA here is from genome assembly GCF_002211085.1 of Panicum hallii. NCBI lineage: Eukaryota > Viridiplantae > Streptophyta > Magnoliopsida > Poales > Poaceae > Panicum > Panicum hallii. Next base: position 31,674,979 of record NC_038043.1, read on the forward strand.
TAACTGTATGATTTTTTGGAAAAATGATATAGATTTGAAGAAGTGTCGAAAGTGTCAAGAATCAAGGTTCGTGGAGGTTGTAAATGAAGATGGTGAGAAGGTGACTACAGAGATAGCACAAAAGCAACTTCGCTACATGCCTCTTATGCCTCGGTTGAAGCGGTTATTTTTATCAAAGAATACTGCTAAGCACATGAGATGGCACAAAGAGAGGGTGCGTGCAAACCCAGAGTTGATGGTGCACCCATCTGATACTGATGCATGGAAAGCTTTAGATGATTTTGATCCAAATTTTGCTAGTGATGCGAGAAATGTTCGGCTTGGTTTGGCGACAGATGGTTTCTCACCTTTTAATATGACTGCATCATCTTATTCTTGTTGGCCGGTATTTGCTATTCCGTACAACCTTCCACCACATCTTTGCATGAAATATGATTATATGTTCTTGTGTCTTGTAATTCCTGGTCCGGAACATCCTGGAACACGGCTTCATGTGATGATGCAACCTTTAATCGATGATCTAGATAAGTTGTGGCAAGGTGTTGAGGCATATGACTGTTACAAGAAACAAAGATTTACCCTTCGAGCTGCATTTCTATGGTCGTTCCATGCTTTCCCGGCATATGGTATATTTGCTAGCTGGAGCTGTCATTGACTTTTAACCTGTCCGATCTGTGGTAAAGATACAGACTGTTTCCGGCTTGAGTTCGGTGGTAAGATATGTTACTTTGATTGCCACAGACGCTTTTTGCCAGAGAATCATCCATTCAGATTTTAGAGGAACGCTTTCAGGAAGGATACTATTGTCACGAAGGGGCCACTGAAGCGTATGAGTGGAACAGAGATTCTAGCTATGCTGAAAGATTTAAAGATGAATACAGATGGAAATGGATATGTTGGTTTTGGAACTGAGCACAACTGGACTCATATATGTGGATTATGGGACCTTCCTTATGTCAAAACGCTAATTCTAATGCACAATATCGATTTGATGCACCAGGAACGTAATGTTGGTGAAAGCATTATAAGTACGTGCATGGAATTCACTGATAGAACGAAAGACAATGTAAAGGCCAGAAAGGACTTGGCACAGATTTGTAATTGACCGTCCCTAGAGTTGACTGAAAGTGGTGGTAAGCCACGGGCTACTTTTTGTCTGAAATCCAAACAGAAAAAAGAGGTAATGAAGTGGTTGAAGAATTTGAAGTTCCCCGATGGTTTTAGGAGGGCTGTGAATTTGAAGACTAGAAAAATTAATGGGTTGAAGAGTCATGATTACCATATAATTATGCAGAGACTTCTTCCTGTTATGTTTCGCGGATTTGTACATGATGATGTGTGGAAAGTGTTGGCTGAGTTAAGCTACTTCTATCGGCAACTTTGTGCTAAAGAAATCAAGAAAGAGATGATGGAGAAGTTGCAGAAAGAGATACCAATACTTTTATGCAAGTTGGAAAAAGTTTTTCCTCCAGGCTTTTTCAATCCAATGCAACATCTACTTGTCCACCTTCCATATGAAGCTAAGATAGCTGGTCCGGTCCAGTATAGGTGGATGTATCATATTGAAAGAGCGTTAAAAAAGCTTAGTGCAATGGTTGGCAATAAAGGAAGAGTTGAAAGATGCATTGCGGAAGAATTTAAGTACAAAGAGATATCATCCTTCACAAGTGTATACTTTGCAAAGGAACACAATGTGAATGCACCTAAGTTGTGTTACCATGTAGATGAAGAAGTTCGATGCAGTGATCTTTCAATTTTTGAGTGCAAGGGAAAGACCATTGGAGCCTCTACAAGATGTGACCCTGATCGTGAGCAAAATTTGTCTGCTTTGCTCTACATGTATGCTAATATTGATGAGATGGCTCCATATTTCAAGTAAGATTATTTTTTTACTTAATTTATGTTGTTAGTTATCGTGGCCGATATCTCATCCGTTTACTTGACAAACAGGGAATTTGAATTGCAAACTTGGTCATCTAGGCATAAATTTTCTTCGAAGCAACATGAAAACATGCTTCGATATGGTAGAGATGGGAAGCCAAATTTTCTTAATTGGTTACGGGATTATGTAAGAATTTATAATTTTCTATGATATTTTCTTACTATGTTTCAAATATCTAATTGAGTCATATAATTGACAGTGCGACAGAATGCCCCACATACACAAGGATTTATGTCAGATGTCGCTTGGTATAGTAACTATTAGAAGCTATGGTCGGTATGATATCAATGGGTTTCGGTTTCGTTCGACAAAATTTGAATCTACTCACCCTTTAGTAGCCACAACAAATACTGGAGTTGTTTGTACGACAAAGGATGATCGAGAAAGGAGGATTAATTATTATGGAATTGTTAAGGACATACTTGTTTACGACTTCACGGGACCGAACAATCTTCAAGTAGTGTTCTTCCAATGTGATTGGTTTGATCCCTATCACGGCACTCGAGAAAATCAATTCGGTATGGTAGAAGTAGGACATGAGAACAGAACACGTGCGTGCAACGAATTTGTGCTCGCTCACCAAGTCGATCAGGTGTATTATATGTCGTACCCATGCAGGGATCTAAAAGACTGGTGGGTAGTGTACAAGGTCAATCCTCGTGAACGGATACACATCGCTGACAATCAGGTGTATTATCAAAGAAATTTGCAAGAAGGGTTTGAAGAAATTTATCAAGAAGATGAACTCCCGAGCTCTTTCAACACAGATACAGAGTTGTTGTTAGATGCATTAGTGGGAGATCAAAATGATGTAGTAGTTCCTCCAAAAAGAAAACGAGTGCCAAGGAAGAAAAAAGTTACTTGGCGTCCTTCGAAGCGTACAAAACAACTTGATCCTAATTTTGAATATGATTGATAAGTAAATACCTTATGTTTCCTTTATTTTATATGTATTATTAATTATACTTGTATTGATGTACTAACTTCTTTTTTTTAACAGGATGTCAAAAAGGATAAAAAACCTAGCAAAGAGTTTCGTGAAAAGCACTAAGCTATCAAAGAGACAAGATGACGATTTGTTTGCGGGCACTTCTGTGAGAGCTTCAAGGCGTAGACAATTGCTGGAACACTTACCTCCAGAGATGCAGGGGCAGATTGCGTTCCAGAGAGATGAGGTATATATGTAATGTTTATATGTTTATTCTAATTTTGAGATTCAATATAATTACTGAAGTATTTTATGTATTTTGTAGAGTGAAGAGGAGACGGACGAGGAGACAAGTAGCAAGGAGTCGGACGAGGCGGGCCGGGAGAATGACTTAGGTGGTTGGGATAGATGGTCTGAAGGATCTGCAGGTGGAGGGCCGGCAGGTCAAGGGTCAAGAGTTGGAGGGTCAAGAGCTGGAGAGACTAGTGCTGGTGATGTGGGGACAGTAGCTGGTGATGAAGGGGCAGGAGCTGGAGAGGCTGGGGCTGGGGCTGGAGGGTCAGAAGCTGGAGGATCTGGAGGGCAGGGTCGGACACGTAGGCGGCAGTCAAAGATTGGTTGGATTCCGCCGCCTAAACCTCCACGAGAAGAAGAAAAGTGCGTGATCACACCGAATGGAGATGGGTTAGTATATTTTTTTCTATGTTTTAGTACATAATCCTTATTCCGAATTGATTCTAATTGTTTTATATACTTGTAGGTCTTGGTTTGAGCCTAATTTCCCAGGTGTTGGTCATTTAAGACAGGTGAACAAAATTTTAGGTAACATATGCCGTATGCTTTGGCCTGGAATGGTAGAACTTGTATCTGGTGAACGGATCCCTGCTACATCTTGAAATCATTATAGATATGGTGTCAACATAACTTTCGGCAATACCCAAAAGGCAGTTTGGGCTGAGTTTTGGGTATGATTGCTCTTATATACTGATTTAATTTTCTACATACGATGGCTACTGATTGTGTAAAATTTTTGCAGAAATATTACAAGTTGCCTGAGGAGGGAGCTTATGATGATCATGCCAGACGTGTGTTCCACCATAACGCACACATTATGGTTAGAGATATGATTTCTTATGCCAGAATTCAGGCTATTGCTTCTTATTTGGAACGGACTCAAGGGATAAGATTTGAGAAGAAACGGGATGCTGGAAAATATTACTTGACTGAGGAGCAATACCGCGAGGTAAACTGTTGCAAGTTTCAATTAGTATGATTCTGTTTGTTACCTTGAAACGAAATATTGTTGTGCAGGAAATGATTCCGTGGATGGCCACACGTGAGGAGGCTTATCATGCCTTATGTCACTATTGGACCACAGATGAGTTCAAAAGCATTTCCTAGAGAAATAGAGGAAATCGTGGAACTGAGTCCTATCACACCTACGGAGGTGATGGGCACTTCCGATTGGCCAAACGCATTGTAAGTGAACTCTTTGAAATGAATTCTATTAATTTCATTTATCAATGCATGCTTCTATAATTTTTTGTTGTATGTATAGGAAGTTCGCACAGGTGTAGCGCCGAGTGATATTCAGGTCTACCTCGAAGGTCATAGAGGATGTGATCCTACAAATCTGGATCAGTTATGCTCTCAGGCGGCTACAGAGCGTCTGGTATATCTAAATTTACAAAATTAGCACTATCGAGTTGTCATGAAACAATCTTATGTAATTGTGTGATTTTGTTCTTTGAAGGCGGCATATGGTGACCAAATGATTGCTCGACATGGAGAGGGTTATGACTGGAGAAACGCGCCTATTGATCCTGAGGCCGTTTATAGTAGTGGTGGTGGAAAACCTCATGGCCAGTTAGATTTCTTTAAATTTCAATCTAATTTTATAATTTAAGCAAAAATACATATTTTGAATTTGCTATATTTGGTCAATATTTGTAGGTATCCGTTATTCGACAAAGTCATTGACTCGAGTCAGGTGTCGTCGCGTCAAAGAGCTGGATCGTCGCAGTCAGCAAGTCGTAGCACAAGTAGTGGCGACGATAGTGCGGAGGTTGTAAGGCTGCGTGAAAAAGTAAGACAACAGGAGCTACAGCAACAGTTGTTCCAAGCTCAACTTGCACAACAGAATGCAATACTGCAGGTAGAGCTTAATTGTTACAACTTAGGTTAAGTTACATTCTTGCTGACAAATTTGATCTTTCAGCAAATAGCGACCCAACAGAATATACAAGTGCCACCACTAGTACCTCCACCTTTTGCACAGGCCGGTTGGCCATCAGCTTCACCTCAGGTATGATAGTCAAGGATTCAAATGTTAGTTCATAGTTATCCAATTAGTTATCTTTCAAACTAATCTTGTCCATTTATCTTTTATAGCCTTTTCACACCCCACCACCTAACTTAGCAGCACCGGGAGACTCACACGTTGATCCAACAACGAATTGGGCGGATCAATTCATTGGAAGTGGCGGATCAACTCAACCAGGTGATGGAGGTGGCCAAACTTAAGTGAAACATTATTGTTGTATGAATTTGTTTAATATGATACTTGTATGAAGTTTGTGAACTTTAATTATGAACCTATGAAGTTTATGTATGTGGATATATGAATTGTATACCTGCGTGCAATTTGTGATTGTGAATTATAATTGTAGATGAAATTTGATTATATATAATGTTTGTGGTTGGTTTTGGGGTTTCAAGCTGTGCTGTTTTGGGAAGCTTAACTTCCGACGGTTTCTGGGAAGCCGTCGGAAGTTTGAGTGGATTAACTTCCGACGGCCGTTGAAACCGTCGGAAGTTAAGAGACGGCCGTCAGCTGCTGTCTACTAGCTAACTTCCGACGGTCTCACCAGGCCGTCGGAAGTTGAGTATTTCCGATGACTTCAGCCCGTCGAGCAAACTTCCGACGGCTTAGCACTAAACCGTCGGAAGTTACCTAACTTGTGACGATTTAGCGGTAACTTCCGACGGTTTAGCCGTCGGAAGTTACCCATTTTCCTGTAGTGAATCGGCTTCTTTTAGCCGATTCTGAGAGGTACCCGAAGGTCCAACCTGGTACGAAGACAGGTTTGGCCTAGTGCAGAGGCTCCATCGGCTCTTCTAGCCGATCTTGGGAGTCATGTTAAGAGCCGCTCACGGCTCGGACTAATGTTTGACATGGCTGTGCATGCAGGAAAGTAACTAACAACGACTTCTACACCTTCCTGATCAGGTATAGGTCAGGTGGCACGCCTAGCACTTCATCAAGCCAGGGCGTGTGCCGGACTTCTGGGCCGTTGACCGAGGGACCGAGACCCACCAGCAGTTCCGGAAGCCTCCCGGCTCCTCGTGTTGCTTGTCGCTGCTCGCCGATGGGTTTTGACCGACACTAGCCACATAGAGTAACAAGAGCAACAGTTGATGGAACAATATTGATGTATGCTTTAGTACCTACCTTGCTTGTCTAGTATAGATGCTCACTTAGAATGGTTAATTGAACTAGAATCTGAAAGCTAAAATATGGAAATAAGCACATATTCTTTGTTGTTTTTCAGCAAAGAAACCTAGAGCCTTTCAACCTCTCATGGTCCAGTTATGGGCTAAGTATACCCAATTGACGGGTAAGCCTTGCTGAGTATTAGTATACTTAGTCTTGCTAGTAATATGGTTTTCAGGTATGTCATTCGAGGACTTAGTTGCTAGTTCCCCTTGGCCCTACACTTTACCGCTTGGCTGGTCCGTGGAATGGGATCCGTCCCCGGCCGGCAATGACCCTTCAGAATGACGCCATGCTTTGGGCTAAGTATGGTGCCTGCTTTTGCGACGTGTAGTCGTGTTGTTGTTTCCTTTCCGCTGCCATCTCTGAATAATATCAGTTAAAACTTGAAGTTTTCGAACAATGCCTATATAAATTTGTTTTAGTTAGGGTTGCAGTACTCTATCAGAACCCGGTTTGTAATAACTAATTGTGCCTATGTTGTAAAAATGTGACGGTGATTGTATCTCTGGACTCGCCTTCAGGCGAGGTACGCTTGATCGATCCGGAATCCGGTGGTTTCATTGGGACGTTACCCGACAGACCATTGGGTTGTTCCGTCTGAAGTGCGTTGAGGTCATGTCGCCTGTATAGAGATGGTCTACGCACTTGAGCCAGAATAATTCAAGCGATTCTACCACAATCGGGAGCGTCCAGGCCGAAGGCAGTGACACGCGGCAACGTTCCAAGGCCGGCCGGCCTCCCACTGAAGCGCCACTTGCCCCTCCCCCCTTCGTGTGGAAGTTACATCAACCGTCAAGGCAGCATACAAGCTAAGCACATGTCCGAGAACCGACCTTGAAGAGCTATAAATAGCTGCCCAAACCTACACTCTCAACACATCATCCTTGGAGAGAAGAAGAGTTCTTAGTTTTATTGGTCTACCTTAGTGTAGAACAGGGGGAGTGTGAGGTGAGAGCTTGGGTGAGAGCCAAGCTAGGAGACAAGCCAGGTTCCCTCAGTCCTACTCCAACTCTGTAGCCACCTTGGAGGAATAAAGCTTCTTTAACTAAGTTCCTCGTCTATCTTTAGTATCTCGCTAATTGTCCTCTATACTTTCAGTAATTTATTTAGTTACTTTCGTTGATCTGCGGGATCCCCTGTCTGCGTAGGTAGCAAGTTCTACCTATTTGAGTTTGCTCTCTGCCTAAGTACACGGTAGGAGTAAGTAACTTGATAGTTATAAGCATGGTGCCTAGGCTTGGTTAGTTACCTTGGGTCGTGCTCCACCCCACGGAACAGTGTGGTAGTCGGCACGTGGTGATAGCTCTGTCTGTCCCTCATAGTCCACCATATTTGGGTGCTTTCATAGCAGTAGTAGCAGGTTGCCGTTGGACTTCCCTCTCACCCCTTTTTGAAGTCATTCCTCTTCCAGCTGCCGAAGCAGATCAAATTAGTGAGTAGCAAGTTATCTAGGTAACGAGTTGGCTATCTGAAGTTAGGCCCTCTATCCTCTTACCTCTTCTCCCCTAGTGGGTCCAGTTGAATAGTTCTAGATCTGATTGCGCTTATCGTTTCTTGGATTCGATATCCTAGGTAAACTCCCTGATGAAAGCTACATCAGTATCCGGTGCGCTTGCGGATTAGTTCGTATATGCTAAGGAGTGCTAACAACGACCTTGTTCGCGGGACGAGGAGACCCCTCCTTCGTGGGAAGCTCCGTAGTGAAGATGGCGTCAAGGTGACCAGGGCAAGAGGTGGTGAGCATTGCCTTTGTTGCAAGGTACTCACCTACTTGGCGTGAGCCTTAGTGGAGAGACCAAGCTCTTGACCGGAAGAGACTTGATGACTGGGAGCGTACCTTGGTTGTCAGACCCGGGGCCATGGGACTGTGTACATAACGTAGTTTAAACAGGCTTAAGAGATAAAGCCCGTCTTATCTCTTATTTACCTCATTTATCTCTTATTTATCCTGTATGAATAGGAGATAAAACTAGTCGGTACAGAAGGAATCTACTCGAGTTGTATTCAGTTATGATTCCTTATCTAGTATTGGACTAGGATTCTTGTAACCCTGACCTCCCGGATATATAAGGGGGGCAGGGACCCATTCAAAACACAACATCAACACCCAAGGGAATACAAACCACCATAAAGGATGTAGGGTATTACGCGCCTCGCGGCCCGAACCTGTCTAAAATCTTGTGTTCCTAGCACCTTCGAGTTCCTGATCTCGGCGTCTCCTCACCTAAACTTACCACCTTGGGTATACCCCTTGGTGGGCAGCTGGTAAAACACCGACAGCTGGCGTGCCAGGTAGGGAAGCGCATCGAAGATCCACCGGCGAACTCGATGGCATCTTTCCAGTTCACCAGAAGGCCATGCTGGCGCCCACCGTGGGGCACCTCGACTTCACGAGGACGATCAGCGGCCCGCCGACGGCTACTTCGACTACTCGCCTCGACTTGAAAACTAGTCGGAATTGACTCCGACTAGTCGAGCTTCATTAACAAATTGTCACAGCTCCATCAACGAGCTCCACGGCTTCATCGACATTCGTCTACGAATCAAACTAAGTGACTTATACCATTTCCGACTTGTTCTTCAAAGGATCGGCTACCTTTTTGGGTACGCCTCTCGATGGGCATGAAACCCTCGGGGGCTACACCATGATCGGCTATCTTTTTGGATACGCCTCTCGACAGGTATGAAACCCTCCGGGGCTACACCATGATCGACTTCCTATCTGTGTACGTCTCTCAACGGGCATTGAAATCCTCTAGAGCTACACTTCGTCGACTACTTTTGCGCACTGCGCATCCTCTTTGTCGCATGACGACTACTTTCTGCTCGTTGTCTCCTCTTAACGGTCGCTAATCTACTTGAGTAGCACATACCTTAATCCGTGAACTCGACTCTTTTGTCACGCCTAACGCCTCTACGCGTACACGAGACAAAGATCTCATACACACTATGAGCAACGGCTAAAATAGGACCGGGTGCTTAAACGTAACAGGTGGACTGCTCGGGAGATTTAAATGGCCTAAAAAAGAGCTCGACATAGTAATTTTTACACCGAATAAATTTTGATGTCTTCACATTATTACTGAGTACTACTCGATATCTTCGCATTATGCTACATAATGTATGCATTGTCTTTTTTCAGATCAAGCTTCGGCAACAACCCTCCAGGTAGCACGGCGTGCCATCATAGTTCCGCTAGTTCCCTGGCTCGGGGGCTGGGTGATGCATACTACTCGACATGGCTCCTTCGGCTCTCCTGGCTTGTAAGCTCGAGGGCTGGACGCCGAAAAACTACTCGAAGACGATTCATATGAAGACTGAGAGTGCAGAAGAAACCCTAAGTCACCACACCGTTAAATAAACCAGCGGGAGGCTTAATTTCACTATGCAGAAGGCGAAGAATTTTTCTTGGGATTTCAGAGTAACACAAATGCCACGATTCTTAGATCCTTTTTCCCAAACCTGGGAGATTTGGGTTCAAGGCTCGGGGGCTGCGGGGTACGTGGCATCGACTACTTATTTTTTTGAATTTATTCGAAGAGTAAGTAAGGAAGATTCAAGACTAATGCAACTCTCAGCCTAATTTTTCGATTCAACCTAAGGCTCGGAGGCTACTCCATATGGAGTGCGATTTTTCAATCGCACACCATACCAAAGGAATAATTCGGAGCATGAGCACCTCATAGCTTCGATTTAGCCAAGTAAGTACTCGAAGTAGAACTTCAAGACGGAGCTTCAAAAGAAGCCGAAGACTACTTCGAAAGTATTCAAGAAGCCTGCAGTACTCAGCTACGAAGAGCTCGGGGGCTTGTCAGACCCGGGGCCACGGGACTGTGTACATAACGTAGTTTAAGCAGGCTTAAGAGATAAAGCCCGTCTTATCTCTTATTTACCTCATTTGTCTCTTATTTATCCCGTATGAATAGGAGATAAAACTAGTCGGTACAGAAGGAATCTACTCGAGTTGTATTCGGTTACGATTCCTTATCTAGTATTGGACTAGGATTCTTGTAACCCTGACCTCCCGGATATATAAGGGGGGCAGGGACCCATTCAAAACACAACATCAACACCCAAGGGAATACAAACCACCATACAGGATGTAGGGTATTACGCGCCTCGCGGCCCGAACCTGTCTAAAATCTTATGTTCCTTGCACCTTCGAGTTTCTGATCTCGGCGTCTCCTCACCTAAACTTACCACCTTGGATATACCCCTCGGTGGGCAGCCGGTAAAACACCGACATTGGTGGAGCTCCAACCTGGACTAGGGGTGGCTTTCACCCACCGAAACCACGGGAAAAATCAACGTGCCGAATTTGTATTTCCCTAACCCTCTCCTCTACGTTTCTACATTTCATACTTGCAACTTGTGTGTCTTTTCTTACGTAAAGTAGTCCAAGCTAGGATTGGCTATAGTTTGCAAAAAAATTTTGGGTTGGGTTGGAACACTGGAAGAACCCTAGTTACACATCTATATAACATTTTTAAGTTTAAGTTTTGGGCAAACTAGTTGAAGCTATAGAAGTTTTTAAATTTGCCTAATTCACCCACTTCCCTCTTATACTTCGAGCACCGATTTCTTTTAATGTGAGACTTAGGTGGCAACTCTTGATTGATTGAAGTTGTGTTTCTTATCACGATGGGTGTGTTTCCTCTCTTTAATATGCTCAAAATCCGTGCATGTCAAGAAAATCCAAAGAACATGTGTAACTAACGTTATTCTAAACTAATATGCATATAAGAAATTTTGGCCATCTTTATTTCCTAGATAAGTTGACATGCAGAATTGGTACTTAGCGACCGTCAACACTAGCCTATCTGTGTACATATTGTACACGTTTGTTTATAGGTGGCCATCCTCGTTGGGGTGTCCTCACCATGGACATACGCGGGCGAGGCCCCGGACGATAGAGGACCAGCTCCGGATGGTGGAAGAGACGCTAGCTGTTGCCAAGGACACTGTGACCACTGACCTCTGCAGATAGGAAGCTGGCAGATGCAGAATGAGCCAGGCTGGAGCTGGCCTGGGAGCTTGAGAGGGAGAGGGAGGCTCGGAAGAAAGCCGGGGACGGTGAGGCCCAGCTCGCCCGGGAGTCTCAAGAGGCCTCCATCACTTGGAACGCCATGGAGGCGCTCCGCGGGTCCCTCAAACGCATGGGGTCTTCGTGACCCTCCGGAGCAGCCCTGAGAGGAGCTGGAGCAGAGCTTGAAGTGGCTCCTCCAGGGCATCGGCGCCGTCGAACTAGGGGTGGCTTGGCTCGCCGATGTCCAGGCCCAGACATCCTTGCACGGGGCGTTCCTCACCCTGCAGATGCTCGGCTGTGGCCACCTTCATGCTGCTCCAAGGAAATTACTGAGATTCCTACGGATCCCGAGCCTTTCTTGACATCTCCTGGGCTGTTAGGTTGGTCTCCAAGGTCTTCAAGGATTACTGGAGCGCTCGTGGCTTAGGTATGGCCTGCGCCATGGCTAATTCGGAGCCTATGAAGGGTGGTAGCCAGGCTAAGCCCTCGAGGGTCGGGGCGGTAGAAAGTAACACAACGGCGGCCGTTAATTTAGTGTTTTCAATTTCCAACAAGTGAAAGAAATAAACATTTCAATGAAAACACTATATAGTATTATAAACCTCTTAAGTTGTACTCCCTCCATTTCAAAATACAAGCCATTCTAGAAATTTTAGTATAGATTAACGAGAAGGTAAAATAGCCATATTTGCTCCTATTTATTACCTATATTCGACAGTAGTTAATTCTTACATGCACATGCACTTTCTAAATAGAGCAAAGTTACTTGTTTTTTGAACAAATTTTAAATTCTAGAATGATCTATTTGGGATGGAGGGAGTACATGGGTACATGACTTCGTACTACTAATATATATTTGCCGTTGATTAAAAAAAAGCACCACTGTTTCCATTGCAGCTGCCGTGTCGGCAGCTCTGCACAAGCAACTACAGCACGCTATTCAATTTAAATAATTCAAATGACATTTTATATTGAAAAATGTTACTAGAACGTTCTAATATAAACCCAAATGTCACACGGAAGAAATAATTAATATCCACGTCAGCGGGACGTCTCTCCTTTGGACATGCAAGGAAACAAAAACAGGTGAAGGTAAACACAAGTATCATTTAGTGAATCGGGAATCCGTGACCATGTGTAAAGAGTTTGGGGGCTGGGAATACCAAATCTGAGAGACTTAAATTTGTGTCTTTTGGCTTCCTGGTTGAAAAGATACAATCTAGATAAGGAAAAGCTATGGAGAGAGCTGATTGACTATAAATATCACATAGATAGATCCCATATTCTTTGCTCTAGAGATATAGGTACCTCTCAGTTCTTCAAAGGTGTTATATATATGGGCTGCTCAGGCAGCTAAGTTGGGTTACAGATGGAGAGTTGGTGATGGTAAGAAAGTAAGATTTTGGGAAGATAGTTACAGACGTGATAGTTAATGAAAAAAACCAAAATAATAGCAAAATTATGGGATGGAATAGATTTGAAGTGTACCTGTCAGATCCGGATCTACGGGACTGCACACATAGCCTACGTCTTATAGGATAAGGGGTGGGATATGGTCCACACCCTACGCTGGTTGTAACTACTCGTAGCGTAGTAACACTACTCATGCAGTAGTAAAACTAGTCGGAGACGATAAGAAACTATCGGAAAAGTACTCGAGTAGAACACCTGGACTTTTATCCAACTAGGACTTTGATGTAACCCAGTCCTGTCCCCCAGACTATATAAGGGTGGACAGGGATCCTCCTCAAGAAGGAGCATGAGGGAAAACTCATGGCTCATGCAACAGATCACCCGATCAACATCTAAGGCAATGCAAACCACACAGGACGTAGAGTATTACGCTCTCGGCGGCCCTACATTGGTTGTAACTACTCGTAGCATAGTAAGACTACTTATGCAGTAGTAAAACTAGTCGGAAACAATAGGAAACTATCAGAAAAGTACTCGAGTAAGGCTCCTGGGCTTGTATCCAACTAGGACTTCCATATAGCATTGTCCCCCCAGACTATATAAGGGCAGACCCTCCTTAAGAAGGAGCATGAGGGACAACTCGTGCCTCATGCAACATATCACCCGATTAATACCTAAGGCAATGCAAACCAGATAGGACGTAGGGTATTACGCTCTCGGCGGTCCGAACCTGTCTAAACTTTGTGTTCCTTGCACATTCGAGTTCCTGATCTCAGCGACACCCTACCTCAAAGTCACCACCTCGGGGGTATCCCTCGGTGGGTGTGGCGGTAAACCACAGACAGCTAGCGCGCCAAGTAGAGGTGTTCATCGAGCATCAACCGGAGAACTCGATGGCATTGTTCAACTTCACCAGCATTGTGCTTGATGAGGGCACGACGTTCACCTTGAGCTCCTAGTTCTGCATCGCTAACGATGGTGGTGGCTTCAACAGCCACCTCGCTGAAACCAGGAGCCAATGGCATCTGCTCGAGCATCCTGCCACAATATTAACGACTTCATTAATGATCTCAGCAGAATTTAATTTTCTGATCTAATTGAAAACCGTGAGGACGAGTCTGGATCCAAACCGGCTCCTAATCGTGATCGACTCGAATTCAGCCCATGCCACAATGACGACGCGCCATCGCCGCCGACCCTGACGACACGGCTCGACTTCAGCTAGCGCCGCAGCGCCGACGCACTGCTGCCACCGGCTACGACTACTTCAACAAATCTACATCGTCAACGATTGCTTCAACTACTCATCTCGACTAGAAACTAGTCGGGGACAAGCCTTCAACTACATGGTGACTAGCTCTGCATGGTCAACAACTGGTTGGGATCAATTCTGACTAGTTGGCTTCATCAACAAACCGTCACGGCTCCATTGACGACTGCTGCGGTTTCATCAATAATCGTCCACGAGTGGGATTGTTTCGACTACTCCGACTACTTGTTTCGGCAAGAAAACTAGTCGTGAGTGGGCTTCACACCGTCAACAACTAGTCGGAATCAACTCCAACTAGTCGGCTTCATCAACAAACCGTCGAGGCTCCATCGACGGCCGCTGTGGCTCGTCGACAATCATCTACGAATCAAATTAAGTCACTTATACCTTTTTCGATATGTTCTTCATAGGATCGAATACTTTTTGCGCAACGCGCATTCTCTTCGCAGGCCATGTCATGCCTGTTCCTGATTGCTTGCACGGTCCGCCCTGCAACACGGGCGATCAGGTTACACACCATAAGTGCGCTCCACGAGCGTACTCTTTTTTCGTGCAGTGCCGACTACTCTAGTTTTCTCTCAACGATTGCTATAATACCCAGATAGCGTACGCTTTAATTCATGAAACCTCGACTCTTTTGTACGCCTATGCAACTACGCGTGCATGCGGCCACATTCCCTACACAATGGTTCACGGCAATCAGGGATCAGGTGCCTAGCGTAATAAGCTACCTACCTGGAGATATTATGCGACCCAGCAAGAGTACAACGTGAAAAATTTTACATGCATTTTACAATGCTGGGATTTGCTCCTAACACGATATCTTGTATATCAGTTACAACATACTTTTATATTTACCTTTGCAGAGGACCTGCTGGACTATGCTGTTGGGTGAGTCGGTTTGAACTCCGACTAGTTGGCTTCATCAACAATTGCCCACGAGTATTTCGACTTCACGAGAATGCTTGACTATACATCGCAGACTACAACGACTATTTGTCGGATTTGATTTCGACTAGTTGGGTTCATCAACAACCGTCGCCGATTACTTGACTTCATGAAGAATGCACGGTGACCCGCTGGCAACTACTTCAACTACTCATTTCGCCTACAAGACTAGTCGGAGATGACTATGCTTGACGACACGCTGGGGACTACTTTGACTACTCGATTCGCCTACAAGACTAGTCAGAGAGGACTATGCTTGGTGATATGCTAGTGACTACTTCGACTAATCATCGGCTTCATCGGCAGTTCAAGATTCAACAGCAACTTGGCCAATGTCTAAGCTCGGGGGCTGGCGCCACCGACTACTAGGCACATACTATGTGACTCATCTAGCTTCCAGGCTCAGAGGCTGGATACGACACAGCTTTCAGCGAACAAGGTTTGATTTGAGCGGTAATCTAGGACACTTTTTTGGTGAAGTTACTTATTTAACCATTTTTTCAGGGAATGCTTCCAAAAAAATATGTTTTTAAATTTACTAAACCAATTTGCCCATCTTAACAATCAAATCCTTACCGACACATATTGCATGCCATGATTCTTTGGACCCTTAATTCCAAAATCTTGGGATTTGGATTCAAGAATTTGGGGCTGCGGGACATGTATCATGAGCGACTTATTTTCTAAATCTTTTGGAAGATAAGTATAGAAGACTCAAGATTAAATTGACCCTCAACCTAATTCTACGAGTCAACCTGAGACTCGAGGGCTACTCCATATGGAGTGCGAGTTTAATCGCACTTATAGAAGACTTGACAACTGCTCGGGGCATGAGCATCTCACAGCTTTGATGTAGCTAAGGAAGTACTCGGAAGACACCTTCAAGATGGAGTTCGGGAGGACTCGAAGACGTCTTCGGAACCCGTCAACACTTGTTTTTTGAGTGTGTGGTTGCTGCTAGAATGTGAGGGGAGATCTCCAATGTAATAGGCAGGGAAGTGGGAGGAGGTTTTGAATCGATTGGTGTGCGCTGGTTAAGCAATAAAAAGTTTGCTGTCAGTAATATGTTTATTGTTGCTGCCTTATGGGGGCTGTGGAAATGTAGAAATGACTGTTGTTTTCGGAATATTTCTTGGCAGAGCATGAAGCATCTACTTCTGAAGATTGTCAGTTTGGCTCAGAATTGGCTAGTCCTGCCGACAAGGAGGTGATGGAAAGGTGGCTGAAAACCCTGAAAGAAAATGCCTGCAAACCGGAGCGTCTGTCGATGTAAACAGAGTTCTGGGGGAGCTGGAGTTTGAAGGCATGCTGTCTAGGTGGATGACCAACAGTACCCCGCCGAGAGCTGACCAGTGGGTGGCAGGGAGACTCACTGAAGAACAGGCGCCGCTGAAGACCAACTGAAAACCGCTTCTGAAGATGCCGGCTCTCGTACGCAATGTGTTTTGAGCGGGCTGCTTGTAATTTTGTTTGGGAATCTGGCTGGTTTTGGCCAATGACTTGTTTTCTGCGTGCAAGTTGTTGGCGTGAGTTTTCGGTACAGAGTACCGCTGAGCTGTAAACACTGAACCGCTTAAACGGTCTTCTGCTTAGCTTAAGACAGAGGCCGAGTCCCTTAAATTCTTAAAAAAAATCCCCAGGTTGCCGGATATTTTCTCGTTTGGGCCCACAGGGCCGGGTCGCCTGCCGCGGAGAATCCGCGGAAGTCATCGGAAGAGGAATTCTGCGGTGCTGACAGGGAGGCAGCCAACCAGCTGACAGACACTGCACTGGAACGAATGCAAGAAGCCGACGCCAACAGCCCAACAGCCGCTGCCGCAGCTCTCCGCCACCACCAAATCAATCAACCCCCACTCGCTCTTAAAATCAATCAACCAAGAATCCCCTTCCCCTCCCTCCCCTAATCAAACCAAACCCCTCCGGTCCCCCTCTCCTGTTCCCCGTCTCTTTTCTTGGTCGTCGGCGCCTCCTCTGCTCCGTTCGGTCGCCGTGGTTGAACAAGCATCGCCATGGCGGTGAGTCCTCTCCTCCACCCCCCTCACTCCCCAATCCCGCAGTTCTCCCTTTGGTCTTGCTCCGTGCGTGGCTGCTCCAATCCGTGTTGCGCCCAGGTTCTCGTGGGGACCTGGTTCTTGAATCTCGATCTGCTGTTGGATGGCCGTGCGATGGTTGGGGGTAGGAATTGTTAGTACTGCCATTCTTTTATTTGGACCTAGGTGTGGTAGCGAGCGATTGAGCTGATCGATTTTGTGTCGATTCTTGATGCAAGATTTGTTACCGTTTGGTGAAACCATTTTAGTTTGTTTCTTTTTCCCCCTCTGACGAAATGGGAGAGCTTTTAATATTAAGGTGCAGCGCAATCGTTACAGCATTAGGGACGGCATGATGCAGCTACGTTTTCTAAGGATCGAGCTATCCTGTTCTGTATTCGTACTTGATGCAGGACCGGACCAGGCATGCTTCTAAAGAATTAATTGGTTGCGTGGAGAGCTGAGTCCCACAGTCTCTAGGAGACTAGAACGATTTTGAGAATGGAATTGCAGTTTGGGATTAAACGCACGGAGCACAGGTGCCAATGTGTTTCTTAATGTGTCTCCTTGCCACTTCTGGTGCTGCCAGGGAATTGTTGGTTAATACATATGTAGTGGCTTTGTAAGCGGAGGTTGTGGATTTCTGCAAATTAAGCTTGTTTGGGCTTGTCATTCCTTGTAGTACTGCAGGCTGTGCATTTAGTTTGGTTCTTGCTTCAACCTAGCAACCTAAAGTAGGTTTCATTTATCACCAATACAGTACTGCTTATTTTCCATACTAGAATGATATGCCATGTGCAAGGATGCTTTAATGGTTTACTGCAGTTAACCTTTTGTCCTTTTAGGATAATGAATTTATTTTCTCAGAAAAAATTATGTGGGTTTATTTCTGTGTTTGGTTGAATCTAAATTCTAATTGTGGAAACAAAGCACTTTGCCACTGATTATTATTGTTGGCACGTGTAACTACTGTCAATCACCATCGTTTCAATCATCAATGACGAATTGTTGCAGTGGTCTTTTGCTGGGGCTCGAGGAGTTTCTTTCCTCCTTGCCCAAGCATCTAGAGCCACATAGGTGTGTGGTCTAGTGTTCCCGGTCATGTTGTATCTAAGAGTAAGTTAGTACTCTTGTTTGTCAAAAGGGCGGGTTACCAGCCCTGTCATCTGTAACACTTTGGGGTTCTCTACCCCTTTCTTCTTCTTAATATATTGATGCGCAGCTCTCCTGCGCGTTCGAGAAAAAAAAAATACTGTCAATCACTTTCCAGGTTATGTTGTGTTTCTTCAAGTTTATATTTGCTAATTAGTTTGGTCAGCGAAATATATTGATGCCAGTGTCTTTTTGTCCGTATGGACCTGCATTCAGCACTGACTACTATATTGACATATGATAAGAGATGCTCCAAATCAAATAGGAAAAAGGAAGCCCCCTGCCTAAGTTTGGGGAGTGGGACGTCAACGACCCTGCTTCAGCTGAGGGATTTACTGTAATATTTAACAAAGCTAGAGATGAGAAGAAGACTGGAGGAAATTCACAGGGACAAGATGAGCAAGTGAAAAGTGAACAGCAACCATCTGGGCAAGGCTTCAATGCTCCCAAGGTAGGCAATACAGTAAGAACCTACCTCACTTCACGGTTCCTTTTCCCTGGGTTTGTGTGTCTTCTATAGTTCTTATAATAGTCTGTGATGGCGTAGCATAACTTGGCATTGCCAACTAAAATGCTTAGACATATTTCTAGTCACCACCACCCTGTCCAATTATGATAACATTCTTTAGGAAAGAAAATTCGTTTGAATTCATTTCTGACCATGAATGATCAACCAGAAATGTTAGTAATCAACCATTTTGACGGTTTGTACACAATGATCTGTGTTTTTTTCATGCATGTCAGGCTTCTGTTCCATCATTATTAAACCCATGTCTCCATTATCTTTCATGGTTTTGGGAGCACCGTTGATTTGTAATACAGGGGTACCACCTCATGTGGGGGTGTGGGGTGTTGGGGTTACACTTCACCCATTACTAGAGTTCAATATCTGGTGTGCACACTTATGCACATGCTAGTAATTGTAGCTTTGAGAGGCGTCAAATCTTGCTCTATGTAATTCTATTTATGTCCTGGCTTTGCCTTTGCAATCCTTTTTGTGTTTATAGGTGGTGTGCTTCACAGTGTCGGATCCAGGATTCAAATCCACCTATGGCCGAACTTCCACTAGTACTATGTATAAGTTATAGTACATTATAAATAATGCATTATCATAGCAATTGTAGACATATAATTGAGAGTGACCAGATAAAGTTATAACATTAAGGATAAAACTGGGATGAGTTTTGAATATCAGAAAGAACGATCTTAAACTGAAAAATAATTGTTCTGTTCAGCAGCTTGAGCTTGAGCTTCTGGATCAAGAGCACTAGTGTGTCCATCATCTTGCTCTTCTAGAGGCAAGTGTGCCAGCAGTTCCTCTTTCATTAACTCTATAACACGAAATTGTGCTATAGTATCTCTTCAAGTCCACAGGCCACAACTATCAATGATCAAATAAAACATGAGTGCATCAAAAATATCAAACATGAGTACACGTGCGTACGATTAATTTGCAGTTAATTACGGAAGACGTTCAATTCTACAAGTAGTATCCAATTCCAATCCCAGTGGATCCAATCTACACCTTTCCATGTTTCCCCCCATCTTTGCTGGCCTCAGAAGCTTGCCCTTGGCGGCATGGTGTGCTCTCCTGACTCCCTGGTCCTCCACACTCTCGTCGAGATGGAGTGAAGCCGTGGCCGCAAGCACCCATTCCACTCTGCCTCCACGCTGTCATGCCACGCCATACTGGTGGATCCGCCACTGGTGCTTCGCATTTATATATGCACGTTCTGTGTATTGCTGTTGATGGTGCGTGCAGTGATGAAGCTTAGCATATAATTGTATGGGCCAGCCTTGAGAGTATATTGCGAAAAACACATGCTGCCACTATTTGTCTAGATTGTTAGCATTTCAAGTGTTGAGGGGCATATCCCCCCGTGCCTTGCAGAAAACTCTGCCACTGCAAAATGTTCTAGCTGTTAGTTGAAATTCAATTTAACTTATATAGTATCAGAAAAATAACCGAACAAATATGCAGAGGTGTTATAGCAGATTAGAAGTACCATTCTGTGCTGTGTTTCAGTAACTGCACAACCTGTCTATGTACATAGTAGTACTAATGAAAGAGCCACAGGCAGAGCTTCAGTGGTGCTCAAGTGTACTGTGGCCCCTCTTTTCCACTTACAAGGCTCTATTAATGTACTTACATTTCAGCAAATCACCTCTTTGTTCAAATTGGTCAAACAAGCACGCTATATCCTCTGCACAGAAAACAAAATTTTGATCTGTCAGTTGGAATCCTTTTCTGGTGTCATTTGTTATTAGTAGTAATAGACATGCCAGGGATGCATGGCGAAGTATACTTGGTTGATATGAAAATTTTAATGCATGTATATTGAAGGACAAGGTTTCAGGTACTAGTATGTGTAAAATATTTGGTGAAATGAGTGCTTTTGCTAGTTGGTTTAATTTGTAAGTGGAGAGGTGCGCAGAATATAATGTTAGTGACGTTAGCGTAGAATAATAGAATTGGTGTATAATGGATTGATTGTATTAGCCTGAGCCTTGGGGCTGAATATATAGGGGTACCTGACTTGGAGGGCAAGGAGCCTCTCCTACAGATATGGTAGGATACGGATACAATCCTAATCTACCTAATATAGAGATATCCCTAATATACTCTAACATCCCCCCACAGTCACAATGGGAGCATCGCAGACGGTGAGACTGCAGAGAAGTCGGCGAGCTGACATCCCCCTGCAGTCACAACGGTCAGTGCGTCGCAGATGCTGTGGCTGGAGTGGAAACCCACAAGGTTGCTCAAGTAGACGGTAGCCTTTGAGCCAATGTCGAGGTAGATCGAGCGTGAGGGCGAATAGCCGTAGTTGAAGATGCCATTCGTAGGATAGCCGTCGTCGACGTAGTAGTCGAGGATGCTGAAGTCGAGGTAGCCGCATATGAAACCACGGGCGCACGAGGGGGCGCCAAAGATGGTGGTGCAAAAGAGAAGGCACCATAGACAAAGATGGTGACGCGTCGAGGCAATCGTAGAGGTAGAAGATCGATGCTGAAGTCGATGCAGTCAAGCCGTCGTAGATGAGGCATCATCGGGTTTGCCAGGCTCGAAAAACGCGTCGGGGACGATGGCACACACCAGTGTTGCCAATACTGGACGTGCGAAGGAGAGGGCACCGATCATGTGTCCGCGTCCGAGGGACCAGCAGAGAAGGCCTCCATGACGGTTGCGGGCGCGGAATGGCGTGGGGTAGAAGGTGCCGATGTAGCCCGCAGTTGCTGAAGTAGACGAACGAGGTGGAGATCAGACGGCAATGCTGGCGAAGAGGTGGTGCTGGATGAAGCGAGGAGGTAGACTCGGACAATCTAGCGCAAGGCCTGATGATCCGGATGACGCAGCGACGGAGCTTGAAGGAGACGGCGAAGAACTCGAACAGTTTACGAAGACCATGCACGCAGTGCGCACAATGACGCTGTCGAGGAAGACGACGTGGACGTGGTCAAGGACGTAGTCGACGGCGATGAAGATGCAACGGCGAGGAGGACCAGGGAGGGCGGCGCTGCTGCCCAAAGAGGCGATGCAGCCGCAACCCTCGTGTCGGTGGAGGTGCACGTGTACTCAGGACAACCGTCCCAAATCCACACGTACCGCGACCGTGCACTGATCGGCTGATCAGACTGAGGCCGCACGTATGAGACGACGGACGACAATGCCGACCAGATCAGAGTGGTCGCGGCGATGTTGGGGATGACCGGCGTGGAGGGGCCTGGCAGTGCTGCGGGTGGTGCCCATACATGCACCGTACGCCAGCCCGAGCCACACAGGTGTTGAAGAAGAATGGCTAGTGATGATGTCGAAGTAGAGGCGCACGAGATCGATGGGCGGTGGGCGATGCAAACTGATCTTAGATCGGAAAAAAAACCAGCAACAAAAGTGGACCTCCGTGGTGAAATTTCTGGTGTCCATAGCATTGCAACCACCCTGCTCTCTTGTCCACCCATGGTCAACGATGGAGACAAAGAGGGTAGAGACGCATGGGTCATCCTGACGGTCCTCCACGGACTGCGGACGGTGCACCCCTTCCCTGACGCCCAGCGGATCCTAGGGTCGTCCAACCGATGGCGGTGCCCGATCTGCAGCCTCGTCGACATGGAGCACACTACCACCACCACGGCATCACAGAGCAGCAGGGTGCGGCGTGTGCCCCAATGTGGTGGCTGCAGATTCCGATGATGGCGTGGCGCAGCGGAGGCTGCACCCCTCCACCATGGATTGGATAGGCCACAGGAAGCGGTAGGTCCGATCTACTGCTTGACGACGCGACGAGGGCAACGATTCAATAGGACTCGGCACCTAAACAAGGGCGCTGCCCCCGGTGGAGATCAATCTCCCAGGGGCGCGCGGGGTGGAAGCGAGCGGCGGCTAGGGTTTGTCGCTGAGGATTGTAACTTGAACTCGTGATACCATGTAGAATAATAGAATTGGTGTATAATGGATTGATTGTATTAGCCTGAGGCTTGGGGCTGAATATATGACTTGAGGGCAAGGACCCTCTCCTACATATATGGTAGGATACAGATACAATCCTAAATCCTAATCTACCTAATATAGAAATATCCCTAATATACTCTAACAGTTAGGTCAGGAACTTATATGCCTGTCAGACAAAAAGTAAACGTCATTAAGGCCATATATTTTTTCTTCCTAATAATCTGTATTTATTTGCAGAAGAAATGGTTGTGCT
Source organism: Panicum hallii (assembly GCF_002211085.1). NCBI lineage: Eukaryota > Viridiplantae > Streptophyta > Magnoliopsida > Poales > Poaceae > Panicum > Panicum hallii. Next base: position 31,697,887 of record NC_038043.1, read on the forward strand.
GCTTTCAACCCAGTGCCGCTGAATCCTAAAGTTCACAAGATAGCATCTGGATCGTGGAACTGAGCTGTGCTTACCTCTTCAAATTTCTGAAGACATTCTGTGATATCCAGGGAAACATGTTATCATGATTCTTTTACAGTTGTGTGATGAAAGATGGTCTGGGAAACAAGTAATGTTACTAGTCTGTCTCTGGCATGTACATTATTTGCAACTTATATATCTGGGTAAACTTCGGTTGTGTATATTGATGCATAAAATCGTGCTTGGTCTAATTGACTCAATGAACATTTGTTCAGCTGAAAGAAGGGGAAAGGTACAGGGTAAAATGAAAAGAAAGCAAAAGATATGGAGTATATTATGCATGTGCCTTTTACCGACAATTTACCCTTTCTGCATCCCGGAGCAAGTGGATTACAGGAATGACTCCCTGGTACTGTGCAAAGTATTCTTTCGAATACGGGTTACGCGTATCATTGAACTGAGAACAAATTATGCTCTAGCTATTTAGCATTCTTGGACAGCCTGTTTTCTATACAAGAAAAGATTAATTCAGAAGAACGGTGCCGCTCTGGTCTACGGTGGTATATTCCAACTCAAATATGTAAAAAACTGTCAGTACAGACGTCTGACCACTGTTGTATGATCCCGCACTTGGAGTAAAACTGGGCTTGCTCATTTTGCAAAGACCATGGTAGAGATTTAGCAAAATCAAGGGAGCCTGACTCGTTTCTAGTGCACTGGTACAGCTGCTGAAAATCTCCTCCATCTATGAACAAGTTCTTGGCAAATCTAATTTTATCTAACGCTTCTGAGAGCAGAATGAAAATCTTGCCATAATTAGATGGAAAAGATTACTTGTTATAAATATCTCTCTCAATTGATAGTACGATTTATTATTCACACGTCGCCAAAAATCTCCAATACTATACTTGCGGTGCTATCGGAATGAACATCTTTGGTGTTGAGAACATCTATCACTATCGGTGTTTATAACCGGCAATCCACTAAGGGGTACCCTATATGGTAGATTGCACAGGAGGGAGATGTAAACAAACGGATGCAAGTCTTTTAGACAGGTTCGGAGTTCAGACCATCGATGTCGATGGTGTAATACACTGCATTCTGTGTTAGGTTATTTGTATTGTTTTGTCTTGTGCGACTTAGGGTTCCGAGTAGTCCCTACTCGGCTTATATGTTCAGGGGTAGGTTACATGCGACTTAGGGTTTTGAGTAGTCCCTACCGGGCTTATATGTTCAGGGGTAGATTACAAGTTGCCTGGATCCTAGTCGGCTACAAGGAAACAAATCCTATTCATTTAGGATCATAAGATTCTTATTTACTAATATTTGTTCATACATATCTATATCCCAGCCTCATGCAGGACCTCTTCCGATGGGCCTTATACCTTCATACCATTGTGAAAGGTCCCGATGTCGCTTAGAGGGGGGTGTGAATAGCCGTTTCTACAAAATATCTCGAAAAATTTGAAACAAATCTGTCGTACATACAGACAGGGGTACCTCCTACTAGTGTATCCAGCCCGAGGGGTGCGAGGTTATCCATAACCTCGCACTAAGCTTCTAGGCGACAGGACGTAAGGCCCGGGTCTGACAACTGGGGGCACAGTCTCTGGATCTCCTCCCACGTACTAGCAGGTCCGGTGCCTCCACGTGTCCGCAAGGATGAAGTACTCGGGAACAGCTACCATGGGCCCGGACCACCGCGTGATGGTCTTGGGCCCACACGTGTGGAAGCCAGACCTCCAGGGGGCTTGAGCGCCTGGGCCAGCCAGGGGGGCCCGGACCTCCCACCCCACCAGGGAGGGGGTCCGGTGCCGCCACGTGCCCCTGAGGAAGCGGCCATTAAACCAGCACCGCCACGTGTCCGGTGGATACCAGCCTTCTGCGAGAAGCCAGCCCAACTACCGCATTAAATGCGGGTGGTTGGGGTGCGCGCACCCAAGACAGAGCATGGGCTGCCCACTGACATGATTGGGCAGGTATGGGTGACGGTACGGTAAGCCCGCCAGTTACCGAGGCAGTTTGCAGGACATGGAGATGTATGGTCACATCACAGCATCGCGCGCGTGGGCGAAGAGTTATTATGACTTGCTGCAGGAAGGCCACAACGTGCACTGCTACAGTGCGCAAAGGCTACATCACGGCAGTTCAGTATAGCCCCTTCGCCTATCAGCGGGAGCTGACTCTACATCGACAGCACAACTCCCTCTACGTATGTCAGCGGCAGCAGACCCTATGCTAGCAAGACGGCACAAGACCATATCCATACGGAGGATACGCACGGAGGCCGACGAGGAAGATCTCCGGATCTGAGGCATTTAAGACTCCAATGTGTACGTTATTTAATATATTGCCGAGTTCACCTATCTGGGCCTCACTCAGTGTACGCGCTCCCCTTGAGCATATAAAAGGGAGAGCGCGCACGTTAGAAGACACACATAAGAGTTCACACTCACGCAGGGTCAGGAGTTCCTCCCCCAAACTTACAAGCAATACATCACACAGTGGACGTAGGGTATTACGCTCAGGTGGCCTGAACCACTCTAAACTCGTGTGTGCTACTCATGTTCATACGCCTCTAGATCGAGCATTCCTTGACTACCCCCAAACTCATCCTAAGCTGAGGCAATGGCGTGACGACGTCGACCGCCTCCTCAACTTGGCATAGGTCACCCTAGGCTCGGCGGGGGCATCTGCGTCTAGGCAGCGTCGTTGTCAGGGCGGCGCATCCGGCTCTGTGCACTCTCCAACAGCGAGGAGTGCTCGGAATGAGGATCTGCGGGCGGAACTCAACCGCAGGCGTGCAGGAGAGGACGCCCGCGTCACCATGGCGCCGGCTCAACATCGAGGGTCCGAACCTTGACACCGAGCTCGACACGGCAGTACCGATGCCGCAGGGACACATCCAGGCCCCGGTGGCTGGGGTGGGCTGCGCAGCGCTCGCAGTCCACCTCCGAGCGGTGGCCTGACCGTCCAAGTTTCGGCCCCACCTGCCAGAAAAGTATGACGGGTCTACCAACCCATCAGAATTCCTGCAGGTCTACATCACCGCCATCATGGCGGCTGGGGGTAACGACACCGTAATGGCAAGTTACTTCCATGTGGCCTTGATCGGGGTATCCCAAACTTGGCTCATGAATCTCACCCCGGGATCCATCCAATCCTAGGGAGAACTCTACACGCTGTTCTCGATGAACTTCGCCAGCGCATACCAGCAGCATGGCGTGGAGGCCCACCTCCATGCTGTGAGGCAGCAACCTGGGGAAACCCTTCGGGCCTTCATCTCCCGCTTCACCAAGGTACGTGGAACCATTCCATGTATTTCCGATGCATCTATTATCACGGCTTTCCTACAGGGGGTCCATGATAAGAAGATGTTGGAGAAGCTGGCGACCCATCAGGTGGAAACCGTCACCACATTATTTGCCTTGGCAGACAAGTGCGCTAGGGCTGCTGAGGGCCGTGCATGGCACTCTGCCCCTCAAGGAGGGCCCACCCAGATGGGGGGCTCCAGTGTCATTGCCCCTGGTGGCAGCAAGAAGAAGAAGAACAAGAAGAACCGCGGTGCAAACAAGCTGCAGACTAGAGCTCCGGTCGCTGCAGCGGCCGGGGGCCAGAACCCGCGCGGCAAACGTCCGCGCCAGCAGCGTTTCGACCCTGGGTCGTGTCCTGTTTATCCTGGAGCCCGTCACAGCGCCTCCTAATGTCGCGAGATCCTGAAGCTCGCGGAGCGCGTTAGCAAGAGGCGCGAGCAGGCCTCCAAGGATGACTCCTCCCCGTCGCGGCGGTCCGGCAAGGAGAAGGTCTCCGACGCCGACGCTGCCGCGGCGGAGAAGGAATTGGGGTACCAAACCCCAAAGAAGGACCTTAAGGGCCTCTACGCCTCGTCCGACTCCAAGTCCGGGGGTGACGAGCGCCGCAAGACGCTGTACGTCATGTACGGTGGCAGCTCGGAGTTCATCTCCCGGAGAGACGTCAAGACTCTTTGCCGGGAAGTTTTCTCGGTGAAGTGTGGCAGAACCAATCCGCTTGAATTATTCGGGTTCAAGTGCGCTAGTCATCACTATACTGGTGATATTAACTCAACGCACTTCAAACGGAACAACCCATTGGTCTGTCGGGTAACCGCCCGATTCAACCACGGTTACACAGGATCGAGGTAGGTTTACCTCGCACGAAGGCGAGTTTACAATCACACAACAGCTCACCAACTTTTAATTCACAGAAATATTAAATATTATTACATTCTATTTCAAACTTAAATTAAACTTATACACACATTGTTTAAAAACCACAAGTTATGCAAGCTTGTTCAGAGTCACAGCGGAAGAATTTAACACGCGACTACACACGTCGCGAATGTTTACACCACGCTCAGCCCGAAACATGGCGTCATTCCGGAGGGTCATTGCCAGCTGGGGACGGATCGCATTCCACAGACCAGCGAAACGGAACAGAGAATGGCCAGGCTGGACTATCCGTTTGGTTCTCACAGGCCATACCTGAAAGCCAGACTAGCAAGACCGAGTATGCTAATACTCAGCATGACTTAACCGAGATTGGGTATACTTATCCCGGAGCTAGACCATGGAGGATTGAGGGGTTCTGGTTTTCCTTTTGCTGAAAAGCAACAAAGAGTATGATCTAAATTTCATATTTTAGCTTTCAGATTCTAGTTTCAGTAACCATTCTAGGTAAGCACCTATACTAGACAAGCAAGGTAGAGATTAGCATTCATCAAGATTATTCCCACAATAGTTACTGTTCTTACTCTATGTTGCAGAAGGAGCAAGCAGTCTCAATCTTTGTGAGAAACAGACGATTTTGAATCGAATTTCATAACCTTGCAAGGGTAAACCTAACTCACATGCTTGGAACATCCAATGATCATTCCGAAGCAACCGTTTGCCTTTCATTTCAACTCGTGGATCAGGGCCACCACAAGCGACTGTAGGACCGTACACACACAAATATGCAGGACGTACATCTATAGTGCGACTACATGACTGTACTCCTGTCCGCTGTGCGGAACGTACTCCCCACGTCGGTGCGTGTGCGAAAAACCAAATTACGAGTGATTGGTGGGTATGTTCACTTCTCGGGCCGATCAGTTACTAGGCTTACCGCTTACCATAATTCGTGGCATGTGGCTAGTACTTTCAAACACTTGACCACAGCTACCACACACTGCAACCTTATCAACTTTTATCCACACAGACGGGGTAACCTTCCAAGTCATGATACCGCACATGACCCCGTCCATCATCTTTATAGTGATTGCAGTATAGTAAACATTCAACTCCTATATCGCGCGAGTGATAGGAAATCACTCGACTTCTGCCGGTCCTATTAGCAGAGCATCTATTCGATAAGGACTCAGGCACAATACATAAGTTCCTAGGATTCATGCATCTAGGGTTCTATTTCAACTCCTAGACTTAATGCATAATATAGATATATAAGTATAAAACTATATAAGTGTAGTAATTTAAAATATTGGGTTATGCATCGGGGCTTGCCTTCTTGAGCAGGGCTGGGGTCAGGGATGTCAAAGACTTTCGAACCTTGTTTCGGGACTTCAGTTAAATCCTCGGTGACGTTCACTTGGTCTTCAGAAAACCTTTGCTCGGGCTCCTGAATTAACTCGTAGACTCCATCGTCGAGTGTCGCTGACTCTACATCAGATGCAATGATTTGTATTAGGTGGTTTTTGAGTTAAGAATTTCACTTCACGATAAAGTTGCAATCTAACAAATTGATAAACACAACTTCATAAAACAAGAAATTTAAATTCAAACCTACCATTTGTATCTTAATTCAATTATCATAATTGATTGGATTAATTGAATTAGGTTAACAAGTTTTATTTTTATTTTGAAATCCACAAAGGCTATGGCCTTGAAGTTTTGTGGGTAAGCTTACCTCTAGTAGATGAGCTTACCATGAATTTTTCATAAATTTCTGAAGACAAAAACTAAAGCAATTGAATTAAGTTCAAATTTCAAGTTTAAATTCAAACCTTAGGAAAAATAGTGCCATAAATTCTTGGAAGATTTACTATGAACTACACAATTGTAGAACATCACATGGTAAAAAGATCTAAGCATGAAAACCTTAGTAACAGGCTTGTATAAATTTTTACCACTTCAAGCTTGATTTGCATAAGTTTAAATTAGTTCAAGCTAGGGTTCAGTACTGCAAGTGAAGTTTTTACACAAGCTTACTTATAACTTAACCAAGCTACACACCAAAAATCACAAGAAATAGAGCTAGCATGCAAAAGTTATACTCAAGATACTCTTTTGCTAAACTTTAAAATAACTCTAAAAACATTTTGTTTCAAACTGAACTCCAGTAACAAAAGTTGTAGAGCTAGACTTGTGGAGTACAACAAATCTTGTTTGGCAATTTTTGGATTTTTCTACAAATCCTATGGATTTTCAAATTTGGCTGATTTGAAATGGGGGGTACTGATTTTCCACAGAAAGGCCCTTGGAAAGATTTGAATCCTTGCAATTGGATCCTTGGCCGGGTTAAACAGAGAAGCCGATCGACGGCGATCGAATTCCAGTGAGGGGGCTCACCGGCGGCGAGGGGAAAGTGGGGGAAAAGGTTCAGGAGCTCACGGCGGTCACGGGGGTGGCCGGTGTTGAGGAAGAGAGGGGCTAAAACAATGGGTCGATGGCGTACAGGGGCGGGCGGCGGGGCTCCGAGGGACGACGATGGCGTTCCGGTGGCCGGAGTGCCGGAGGACGGCGGGGAAGTGGCTAGAAAGCTTCCACGCGATGATGTGGTGCTGGTGGTGTGCTTGGCAGGGGCTGAGAGGCGGCGGAGTGGCGGGACGACGGCGAGACCGAACGGTGGCGGAGCTCGAGCTCATTGGCGCTGTGGTCTGGGCTGCTCGAGTGCGGGAAAATGAAATTGGACGGGTTTGTGAGCTTCAGTGGGTTGCGGTGGTGCTACTGGAGCACTGAATCGTGTGTGGGAGGCGGCAGAGGCGGCTGATGACGGCGGGCAGGAGCTGCGGCGGTGCTCCGGTGAGGCGTGGCGCTCGGAAAGAAGGAAGAGAAGTAGAATGGGCGTGCGTGAGTGCAAGAGTGAGTCCGTGGGGAGCTCAGGGACATGCTTCAAGTCGAGGAGGAGACACGACGAGCGAGAGCTGCTGCTGGCAAGCGGCGGGCGTGTGGCACTCGGGACAATGGCGGCGCGACGTGGAGCGGCGAGAAGAGGTCTAGCGCGGGTCAGGTGAGTGGCGAGCGCGGCACTGGAGGGGCACGTGGCGCAGAGAAGAGCAGCGCGGGGCAGCTGGGGCTCGAGAAAGCGGCCGGCGAAGGCGGCAGTCAAGCGCAGAGAGAAACAGAGAGAGGGAGGGGCTGGAGGTTGAAGACAGGGACCTGTCTGTAGTTTTTCAAAAATGCAGGGACTCCACTGTAAAGCTAAATTAACTTTCAAACCATAGCTCAAATGAAAATATGCACAAAAGCAAAAGTGTAGAGCTTAGCAAGATCTACAACTTTGCTTTAAGGTTAAGTTTCAAAAGAGTTAAGAATTTGAATCTATTTTAAAACTTGGCAAAATTTTAAACTTCGGAGAAATCCTATTTAAAATCTACACTCCACTTGAATCCTTAGGGTAGTTTCACTTCTCACAGAGGTTTAAAAATAAATACTTGCTTCTTGCAAAACAACCCTTTACATATTTTTATTTTTCCTACCATTCTCACACATTTTGCACCAAAAGACCTAAATTTTCCAGAATTACTAAAAGACCCTTTTGCCTTTGCATTAAAGTTTTTAACACACATACAAAAGATCAAATGCACAAACTCATACTATAATCTAGTGTATTTTCTTCCTAAGTACCTGAATGTCACATGAAGCCGGGGGCACCGAAAGTGGCACCCCACCATCGATGGAGGAGCACCACCATCTCCTTCGGGCCATCCGACTGCCCGGAGAACATGGCGGGGGCTGGGGTGCTACCACTTGTTACCGCCCCTACCATCGCCAACATCAAGCTCCACCACTGTTATCGGTCAAAACCCACCGACGAGCAGCAACAGGCAACACGAGGAGCCGGGAGGCTCCTGGGACTGCTGGTGGGCCTCGGTCCCTCGGTCAACGGCCCGAGATCCGGCACATGTCCTGGCGTCTGGGTTGTTAGGCGTGCTACCTGATCTTGTACCTGATCAGGAAGGTGTTATATGTTAGTTTTCTGCATGCACAGACACGTATAAATATCAGTCCAAGCCGTGATCGGCTCATCGGGTGACTCCCTATATCGGCTGTAAAGAGCCGATTGTATTCAGTACCAGATTGGATCTATAAACAAGGCAAACATATCCGATGGTAACATAAAACTTGCTGTGTAACCATTAAGCTAATCCAATCTACGATGGTTAAAGTTTTCACTGCATAACCGGAACATCCTACACATAATTGAGCCTAACAGATACGGAAGGTAACGGAACAACAACTTAAACAGAGGCCTAAAAACCAACAGAAAGCTAATTCCCGGAACAATCCCTTTTTAGGCTGTCATAAAGCGCCAAACATACTGCCGGAACATTCAACCCGTTTGAAGGGCCTAATCATGTAGATATTAAACTAAATCTTTGATAAACAAAGACTAACCATAATAGATTGGATCTACTAAATAAAAACAGAGTAAGGTGCTACCCTTACACCCGAGATCGGGCACAATGAAAGCTGAACGTTTACAGGTAACAAACGATGCACGATTAAAGCATGGAAGAGCCAATGCTACTCTATAAACGTTAAGATAACTAGTGTTACTCGTCATCAACAATGCTTCAGAACGAGAAACACAAAAGGTGGATAAGCAGGGATGATGCCACGTGATCGTGCCGTGCAGCCCTGCGTGATCGGGGTTGCACGGCACTTACCCGAGAAACCCTAGAATAGGGGTGGCGATGCGCCGAGAATTATTGATGAATGATTGATTGATTTCTTCCCTTACTCATAATCCAGGGTACATATTTATAGTCCGGAGACTTGCCTTCCCCAACCAATCCTAACTAAACACGACACGAATCTTGGCTATCTATATCTAAACTATTTAAACACACATGCCTATCTAGATACATAGCCAACCCTGGCCTCAAACACTCGCACAGGGGCCGGTTCGCAAGCCCATTATGATTACCTTTTGAGCCCATCTTGCTTTGTGGCCCACCTTTCTGGCCCGCCTAAATTATGGCGATAACACATGCCCCCCTGGTTTCGGCAATAATTGTTCCAAAACCATTTCTCTTTTAATCGCCCCGTCTCTTCAACTTCTGAAATCCATACAAGCGTGCCTCTTCAACTTCCAGGGGATGTGACTGCTCGGCATCAAACTCCTTGGAAACCGCTACGGTGCCGATTCATCTTCCACTCCATCTTTATAAACCTGCCCCCGGTAGCTTTCTTTTTCTCATCCCCTTCCTTCAACCATTAGCAACCATACCTGATCCTACTTTCCTTTTCTCATAATGGCTTCTTCTTCTTCTCTGCTTCCTCCGCCATCTCCTTCGAGTCCGAGTCTACTCAGGAACCCACTCCAGAGTACAACCCAATAGCTACCTACGAGATCCGTGCCCCTCTGCATTGGGATGCAGAGGAGTGGGACTTCCAGACCTGGTCAGAGGACGATGAGTCCCTGACCGATGGCAAGGATCTCCACCTCCTCCTTGGCGGTGAGTTGGAGGAAGACGATGAGGACGATGCATCCTGGGAAGAAGACTTCTTCTTCTCCTCAGAAGAAGAAGAAGCCGATTCCTCATCAACCGAGGAGGACTCGGTGTTAGGAGGCTTCCTCCTTGGTGGATTGTTGGAGGATGATGATGACAACGATGACGAAGAAGCTGAAGACAGCAGCAGCTTCAGTAGTGACAGCGGCGGAGACGATAGCAGTGACGACGACGGCAGCGGCAGCGCCAGTGACGTCAGCACGGCTCCACCGATCCAACGCCGCAGAACCTCTGGCGCCTACTGGTGGTAGACTGTAGGATTAAGCCGATAGATCGGCTCTAGGAGCAATAGGCTCCCCTTTTGTACTCACTCCCCATTATAAATAAAATCTTTTATTTCAACCACAATTCGTTAAGAGACCGATCTCTTGAGAGCCGATGGCAACGCATCGGTTCCTTTCCTTAAAATGCCGATCTGGATCTAAGTCGATTATCCAATCCATTTCATTTTTTCGCTTAAATCTGGAACCTCCCCAAAACAGATCTCCGAAGACTCTCCGAATCCAAGTTATTCTCCAAAACCTTCTGCTCATAAACCCTAACTGCAACGACCCAAACCAAAATCTTTAGAGCACAAACTCATACTTGCGCCGCCAACCCTAGATCCAATTCCCAGGTTCTTGATCTTTGGGGTTTCTGATGGCAGGATCTTTGAATGCCGATGCGGGTGTCTTTGGCCTGAAGGTAAAACTCTGACCTTTGCTAATTTAATGCAGCAATTACTAGAACCCTTGCACCATTAAATGATCCTCTTCCGATTGTTCGGTTTCTATGGATTCTTCAGGTTTCAGACATTCTCTTGCCGCATCCTTCTTCCCCCAATTCCTTTTATCTCGGGCCTCGTTCTTACGAGAAACCCATAGATCTAATTTCTTGCGAGGCCAATCAGATTCCATTCGTGAGCCAAAACATAGATTTAGATTCTTGGGCCGACAGCCTACATGCCTAGCCAAATCCTGCAGAGGGCTAGGTGACCTAGTATAACAGAGTAGCAAAGACCTACCAGCCCACATGGGAGACCATAGGGATAGCCAATGCTCTATCTTTGTCTCTATCCTCTCTTGAGAAAAATGAGAATTCCTGAAAATCATCGGCTACTTCTGGTCCGATGCCTTGAACTGCTTCCTATTCGGTCATGGCCCGATGACCCCAACCCTCCTAGACGTAGTGATGATCACTGGTCTAAACATCTCTTCATCCTGCCCCTCTGCCTATAGACTATCCGAAGTCCCCTTCAAGTTGTCTTCCAAGACAGAGTGCACAAACTGGGGTGCATACCTGAATCAGCACCTTAAAACCAAAGGCCCTGTGACCGAAAAGGAACATATAGCCTTCTTGAATCTTTGGTTGGAACACTTCTTATTTTGCGGTCCTTCCCTTGCCCCAACCAAGAATTATCTCCCCCTTGCATATGAACTAGCGAAAGGTAACACTGTTGGCCTTGGCAAGTTATTCCTTGAGGAAGTCTACAAATAGCTCCACCTGACGTCCTTGAGCCTACTTACCCAGAAGAAACTTAGGACCGGTGGTCCTTGGTGGTTTATTCAACTGTGGGCTCACCTATACATTCAGGACTTCATCCCAGACTTCTCTGTTTTGGCCAATAACTCTTTCCCAGATCAGAGTGGGAGGCAGATCAGATGTACCAGCTTCGGCCAGGCTTTATATAGCCTTCCTGGCAGCAAGTTAAATCCCTCACAAGCTTCAAGCTAGTTTAGAATTTTCTATTGGGGCCTGAACAACCCTATCTTCCTTCCCCACACTAATTCTAAAATTTTTGAGAACCCGATCACCTTCAGATTGGCTGATTTTGCCGATGATGACGGCACTCGGCATCTATATTTTATCATGATCTGCCTTTGCCTCCTTCCAGTCGGCATGAGCACCTCCAACCGGATCATCAAGCCAGGATATGAATTCTATCAGCCGGTCGTGGCAGCTCGGCAGTTCGGCCTTGGGCAAGTTCCTCCTCACTTCTTCCTTCATTATTTGACAACCAACAGAACCGATCTGCCCGACGCCGTCATCACCCAATGATGTTACAGCCTTTTTTCAGACCTTCTCATCCCAATCCATGTTGACCTATCATTCACTTCCTTGACCATTGACTTCGAGAACTGGTGGTCGATGTGGAAGACTCATATCTTCCGAAAAGCGCTGGGGCCAATGCTGCAGCAAATTCACGCTGAGTATGAAGCCCCTGAGGAAGAGGTATTACCATCAATCTAATGTTTTCCTCCTGACTCCGCTCAATTCCTTTTCTGATTCCATTTGCTCTTTCTGCAGCAGGAAGATGGTCTGGAGCCCAGGAACGATGATGGCTCCACCTTCTAGTTTTCGCCGGTTGCCCCTGTGGTCCTTTTTGGCAAAAATGCACCTCCCCCGTCGAAAGGTATCAAGCGGATCCAGCCTGGCATCGCGAAGCTGACCCCCAAGCAGAAATGATCCTCTGATGCTGCTGCCCCCCGGGCCCAAATTAAGGTGAGGAAGGTGATTGTCAAAAAAATTTGGAAGGAAGCTGGGCCATCTCCCACCAATCAAGAAACTCCGACCGCCAGCTAGGTTTGGGTCGCCCCTCTTATAATTTGATCCTCTGAACATGTATACTTTGACTTGATTGCTCTTTCCTTTCTTGTAGTCCGATGTTGTAGACATTTCTAGTGGGGAAGAGCCCGCATGCCAAAAAGACTCAACTCCAGAGGCTCTAGAAGATCCTTTGACAATGGTCAACGCCTTAGTCAACCTTTAGAATCCCATCCCAAGAGCTCCAGATAACCCCGCAACGCCAGTTGATGCTCCGGTCATCCTTTGAGGTCTGCAGGAATCGGTCATTGCCGCGTCGGACGTTGGTCCCTCTCTGGAAGAGCCGATCGTAACCTCGTCGGCTATCAATCTTCCTCCGGAAGGGGCGCGCCTACAAGAGCCGATCGTTGCTTCATCGGCTGTCACTCCTTCCCTAGAAAGGGTGCGTCCTCAGGAGCCGATCATCACTGCATCGGCTGTCATTGCTCCTTCTCCGGGACAGGTATATTTTGTCACCGAGTCATTTGTATCTTCTTTTCCCTGTGTCTCCTGTGCCGCTTTAGTCTTATGTCTTCTTTCAGGGTCTGAACCTCTCGGAGTTACTTTCATTCGACCCTACATCCGTCGGCTCGGCCATACTAGAAATTAATGATCATCAGCAAGATTCGACCAGCATCGCCAGCCAGCTTCTCCACGTGAAGGGTCTTCTATCAGCTCCGATTGACGCTTTCGTGCAGGATTCCGACACAGTGAGGCAGATTCTTGAGGAGGTCAAGTCTCAACTCCCGGCAGTCCTTCAGATCAAGCTTTGGCCAACCGGACACCTTCCTTTCTTTCAGGCAAGGGTAGAACAGGCTCGACACAGAATTGAAGCTCGACACTCTCAAGCTCCCTTGAAGGCCGACATCATCGAGAGATGTCGATTTCTTAACAAGAAGAAGGCAACTCTGGACACCAAGGTCGATACATCTGTGCACTCTCAAAGGCTTCAGCTTCTGGAGAAGGAATTAGAGGACCTCAAGGCTAAGGTCCGGGCAACCGAGCATCGCATCCAAGAAGAGAAGAACCTTATTGCCAGCTCCGAACGAGAAGCAGAAAACCTGACTGCCCAACTAAAGATAGAACTTGCAGAGCTGAGCGCTTTGAGTAGGCCGTGGTGTCGGGAGAGGATAAGGACGATGAAGCAGTTATTGCTGAAGCTGATCTCGTCCGTCTTGAGGCTATCACCGCCATCCATGAGTTCCTTCAGTAGACTTCCCTGTAGTCACCCTTTGTAAGATAAACCTGCATGTATCTTATATTAAGATTCTAAAGTCGATGGTTGTACATCGGCTATTCGATCGACTCAATGTGTTAGGTTCAAAGTACTTCTCTTTCTCTTTTTATATGTGGGCCGACTGCACGTACCGGCCCTCTTTCCTTGTACCCGGCCTGGCGCATATCATCGGCTTCCGCCTGTACGAGTCATCAGGTTCTGTCGGCTCATATCCTTCCGCGCAGCATCGGCTTTCTCTTGTACGGGCCAACTGATCATATCAGTTCATAGCCTGATGTGTAGCATCAGCTTTACTGCTCACCATCCCACATACTTGGGAAGTACTTCTTGAGATGTTGACCGTTGACCACCACCGAGAACTTGACGCCATCTAACTCCTCAAGCATATAGACGTTCCCAGATAGGACTTGGTCAACCCTATAAGGCCCATGCCAGTTTGGAGACCATTTTCCATACGCTGCATCTTTAGTCCCCAATGGTAGCACCGCTTCCCAAACTAGATCCCCAACTCAGAACTCCTTCGGCTTGACTTTCTTGTTGTACGCGCGGGCTACTTTGGCCTTATTTTCTTTGATCTTCTCAAGTGACCAAAGCCTGAGCTCTGTGAGGTCTTCAACATTATCATTCATCAGAGTAGCATACTCTTCAGCTGTTAAGTCATTTTGGAACTCTATGCACCTCGAGCCGGCCGTAATTTCCCATGGTAATATAGCCTCCTGTCCATACACTAGGTGATAAGGAGAAGTTTTTGTTGCTCCATGGCAAGAAATACGGTATGCCCATAATGCCTTTGATAAGACCTCATGCCAACGCCTAGGATATTCATCAATCTTTCTCTTGATCAACTTGATAAGGCTCTGATTGGACGCTTCATCTTGTCCATTTGCTTGGGCATAATATGGAGATGACCTAATCAGCTTGATGCCCATGTCAGTAGCGAACTTCTTGAACTCCTCTGAAATGAAAACCGAACCTCCATTTGTTGTAATGGTCTGAGGAATCCTGAACCTATGAATGATATGCTCTTTGACAAAATTGATTACGTCCTAGCATGCTACCGACTTCATGGGAACCGCCTCCACCCACTTGGTAAAGTAATCTATGATGGCCAAAATAAATTGATGGCCTTTGCTGGATGGAGGATTAATTTTGCCGATCATGTCCATGCCCAACGGCCACGGTTTGACAATAGGGTTCATTACTAACACTGGTACCATCTGAATCTTCCTGAACCTCTAATATGCCTGACATCCTTTATAATATTTGAAGCAATCTTCAAGCATGGTGGGCCAGTAATACCCCGATCGCCTAATTAGCCACTTCATCTTGTGAGCCGATTGGTGAGTCCCACAGGTGCCTTCGTGGACTTCGTGAAAGAGCCGATTGGATTCAACCGGCCCTAAGCATTTGAGCAGCAAACTTTCTAGAGTCCTGTAGAACATGTCATCTCCTATCAGGACGTACCTCATGGCCTTTTTACGTATGTTCTTGGGTGCCTCCCGAGACGAATCCTTCAAATAATTGAAGATATCGGCTCTCCAATCTCCTTGATCCAGTAAGTGATCCTGAAGATCGGCTTTGTCTGCCACAGCTTTGTATCCCGATGTGATAGTTCATGTACGTGTAATCTAGGCACATTTTTGTTAGTGTGAAGTATGTGCTTGTTAGTGTAAAGCTTGTGTATGTTTATGTGAAGTTTTTGAAAATTTAAAGTGCAAGTAAAAAGGGGTATTTTTGTAATTATAGAAAAACCTAGGGTTGTTTTTGCAAAATATATTTGGATAAGGGGTAACTTCAAGATAAGTGAAGGGTGGTTTTGCAAACATGTTTTTCTTACTTTATCCCCTGTAAAAAAATATATATTTATCTAAAAGTTGCATTAGAAATGTATGTGTTGAATTGTGTAAAAATTTGGGTAAATTTGTGAAAATAAGGGTATTTATATAATTTTATGAAAGTACAAGTCCTTTTGTGCAAGTAGTTGATTTACGAAAGTAACTCGCAAAGTTACTCAGGGCTAAAGTGTAAAAGGTGCAAGTCATCAAGACATGTCTATCCAATCATTATGACGTGTTTATCCCGTCATCATGACATATCATAAATGCTTGCATTTAGGTCCTAAATGTTATGAAGTTACACTCTGTACGACAAAAGTAATTCAAATCCAACCTTTGTTCAAAATTTAGCGTGTAAAGATACAAGCTTTGAGTTTTTGAACTTAAGCCCTAAAGCAATGTTGTAGAGTTTGAAAAACTCTCCAACTTTCGTTTTGGCCATTTCCTCATTAGGGTTTTAGATTAATGAGAAATTATGCTTTACAGAAAGGTCCCTGCAGTTTTCTAAATTTACGCATAAGTCCTTGGAAAGTCCCTTTTCTCTTTCTTCTCCTTTTCTCTTCTCCCTGGCGCCCTTTCTTTTTCTCCCCACCGGCGGCATCTCTCTCCCTGGCCCCATCCTTATCTCCACCCCGGCCCCCCTCTCTCTCTCCTCCACGCAGCTCGGCAGGCGCGGGCGCGCAGGCGGCGGCGTGGTTGGCGGTGCGGCTCGGGCCGAGCAGGCGCGTGCGTGAGCGGGCGTGCGAGCGAGCGCTTGGGTGGCGCTGGAGCGCTGGCGCTGGCGCAGGGCGGCGCGGCTCCAGGCGGGCGGCCCCGAGCTGCTCGGACGGCGCGGAAGGCGCGGCTGGTGCGGGCGAGCGGCGCGAGCGCAGGCGACGGACGCTGGCGCGGGGCGCGTGGGCTCTGGCGGAGCGCGCAGGAGCGTGGATGCGTGTGGCGGCGCAGGAGCGCGCGGAAGCTGGCGGCACTGGAACAGGCGGCCCGAGCGAGCGGTGGCGCGCAGGCGCAGGTGGAGCTGCGGGCGAGCGTGGCGACGTGCAAGCAGAAGAAGGGCGGCTAAGGCACATGGGCGGTGCGGGCCAAGGACGCATGCGGTACAGGCGTAAACAGATGGCGCTGATGTGCAGCAAGGCCGGAGCAAGCGCGGGTCCGGCAACAGGAGAAGGAGGAGTAGCTGTGCAGGGCAACGACGTGCAGAGCGACGACGTGCAGGGCGGCGACGTGCAGCGCATGGCGGTGTCGCCGCTGGGCGAGCTCAGGCCGCGACCGAGTTGGTGTGCAGGAAGGTCGCGCGCGGTGCGGGAGGAGCTGCAGTGCGGCGGCTGCGGGCGGATCCGCACGGGAGCACCGGGGCCACGCGTGGAGAACGACGGAGCCCGTCGAGGAGAAGGTAGTGGAAGGCGCAGCCCTGATGCAAACAGACCACGGCCCTCGCGGAGGTGGAGGGGCGGTTATGGCGCGGCGGTCCTGCAGGAGGCTACGCGGGTGTGCCGACCGTGTTTCTGCAGCACACGCGCGTGAGCAAAGAATGCTCAGCCCATGAGCAGAAGGACCCTGAGGTTCACGGAGGAGTTGGCATAGCGAACCAAATCCGGCCCTATCGACTTCTCCCATAAATCCACGACATCCAGCAGCTCCTACCTCTTGTGATCGCCCGAGCAAGACTACAATACCTCGAAGAAACTCCTGAACCCCCATCGAGCCTCTTCGATCCCTGTATGCCGGAACATCATCGCCGTAGCAAAGCCAACTACCGCCACCACGGGCCACCGTGAGAAATACCTCTCCGGCCATCCTCCACCTACTACAATCCCCTGGCAAGCTTCTTCGTCACCCACGGAACCTCGTCATCGTCGAGCTCTTCTCATCGCTGATCCTGTTCGCCACGGGAATTCACTTTCCACCCGTTCTTCTCCACAACCAAGGCTACCCCAAGGTTTGCCCTGAACCACTGAATCTTCCTAATGCTGGCAACCCCTTTGCCGGAACATCGTCGTTATCTTCCTATTCTCTGTTTTTCCCCGACCAGGGACTTAATTGCTTCGATTTAGAAAGTTCTAGGGTGTTCTCTGTAAAATTTCCAGAACCCTCTTTGTTTCAAATCAGTGAACTTCTACATTCCATAGAAATTCGTAGAAAATTCGTAAAAAATACAAAATCAGTTTTGTTTGAATCCTTAGGTCAAAATCTACAAGTTTTATGTTGTGATCTTGAGTTGAAAGTCTTTGATTTGTGGTCTAGGTTAAATATTAGGGAATGAGTGCTTTATTCATACTTTATGTTATATGCATGTGTTGTAGCTGAAAGGTAAATCATAGGATGTATGTCTCAAGTGGAGATGTGTGATATTTAGTTAGTCCTTTCACACGAGTGCTCATATCCCTGCTATCAAGACGTTGTCCTTGTTTTGATTGCCGTCTCCTTAAGGTCCTTTTCGTATAAGGATCCTTGTTGGTTCATGTGTATCTGCTGCTTAGCTAATACATCTGTGCAGCTAAGCTTTAGCGTCGGCTATCAGCTCAACCGCTAAGCATCCGTTTCAATTGAGTCTATGATGTTTCTGTGTAACAGCTGTCAGCCGATGCATTTCTTTTGATATGCTTCTACCATCGGCTGATTAGCCAATACAGTTGTTACCTTTCTAATATCGGCTACTGCCGATACAATTCTTTTTGTTCTGTCCTACATCGGCTGCATATAGTCGATGTATCAAAGGTGTACACACAATCTTAGGATTCTTGCTATCGGCCGATCCAAGCCGATTCTAGTTGTTTTCCATATCGGTCAAATATGGCCGATCAATCCTTAGTTTTCCCATCCTTATCCGCACACTTCTATATCAGCCGATTTATTGGCTAGGAAATCGGCTATATGCCTATTGGTCACATACCCTCAACCACACTCCAATCGGCTGCACATCTATAAAACATATCCTCATCGGCACAAACCTATCAGCCACATCCTCTTCAATCTAGTTCCGCACTTGTGGTCTCATCAGCCTAGTCTGATGTTAATGTTCTGTTCCACCTAGTTCTTGTAACAAGTCCGGCTTGGATAACCCCATCGGCTGTACGTCACTCAATTGTTGTGCTGACGTAATCAAGCCGATACAACCACACCTAGTTACCTAGGATAACACTTAAGCACATCTCAGTTAAGACACAGTTGCTTTAGGAATCACCCCTCTGCTAAAGTAATCGATGCTTTCATCGATCAATTAGGAACCCAATGCACCTATCCATTGGCTACACAGGCCAAAGTACACAACCCTATATCAATAAGCTAACACAGTAGACACGCCTCAGTTAGGCACGACCAAAGCACATCAATAGGTTAAACCTGATGTATCCTCATTGGTTAAGGCCAAGACCAATGCACCAACCAATTAGATAGACCAAAGACATGCTGATAATCCAATCGGCAAGATCCTTCCTTGATCTATCCTTAAAACACTGTACCTTTAATATTCCTGTGACAGTTCATGTATTTGCAATGCTAGGCAAATATTTTGTTAGTGTGAAAGATGTGTTTGTTTGTATAAAGCTTATGTGTGTTTATGTGAAACTTTTGAAAATTTAAAAGTACAAGTAAAAAAGGGTATTTTTGTAATTACAGAAAAACCTAGGGTTGTTTTTGTAAAATGTATTTGGATGAAGGTAATTTCAAAATGAGTAAAAGATGGTTTTGTAAACATGCTTTTCTTATTTTATCCCTTGTAAAAATATATATTTATTTATCCAAAAGTTTCATTTGAAATGTGTGTGTTGAAGTGTGTAAAAATTTAAGGTAAAATGGTAAAAATAAGGGTGTTTACGTAATTTTATAAAAGTACAAGTCCTTTTATGCAAATGTTTGGTTTACAAAAGTAACTTTTAAATTTACTTAGGACTAAAGTGTAAAAGTGCAAGTCATCATGACATGTCTATCCAATCATAATGACGAGTCTATCCCGTCATCATGACGTGTCATAAATGCTTGCATTCAGGTCCTGAAATTTTATAAAGTAAATTTTTAGGGCAAAAGCTATTTGAATCTGACTTTTATTCAAAGATTCACGTGTAAAAATGTAAATTTTAAGTTTTTGAACTTGAGCCCTAAAGCAATGTTGTAGAGTTTGAAAAACTCTCCAACTTTCATTTTGGGCATTTCTTCATTTGAGTTTTAAATCAACGGGAAATTTTACTTTACGAACGAGCCCCTACAGTTTTCTAAATTTACGCAAAGGTCCTTGGGAAATCCTATTTCCCTTTCTCCTCTGTTCTTCTTCTCTCTCTGCTCTATCCGTTTCCAGGCGCCTCTCTTTTTCCCTCCCCACAGGCGGCGCTCTCTCTGGAGCCTCTCCCTTCCTTCCTTCCTCTGTACGGCGGGGCCAGAGCAAGCGGCACAGGCGCTAGCAGCGGGCGGCCGCAGCAGGACAGGGCGGTGAGCAGCAGCTCGGTAGGCGCAGGGTGGGCCACGGCAGGCGCTCGGCCCAGGCGCGTGGGCTACGAAGCGGCGCGCGCAGGCGGCGGCCCCGAGCAGGGTCCGGCAGCGCCAGGCCCAGGCGCGCGCGAGCGTCGGGGCAAGTAGAGGCGGCGGCTCTGGGTGCGGGCCACGGGAGCAGAGCGGCAGGCGGGCAGGCGACGGCCCGAGCGGCGGCGGCTCGCGAGCGCGGGGCGCCGAGGCAAGGGAGGTGGCTCTGCGGGTGGCGCTGGAGGTCGGTGCTTGGCGGCACAGGAGCTGGAGGCGGGTCCAGGCAGGGAGCGGCGAGCTCGGGCGAGTGCGGGCGCGCGGCAGCAGGAGGGGCGGCGTCTATGCGAGTGGGTGGCAGCAGGCGGCTCGGCGTGGAAATGGATGGGCACCGGGCGAGCACAGCGGCCCCAGGCCAGATGGAGGCGCGCGGGCAGCGGGTGGCGCGCACGGGGACGGCTCGGCTGGGCGCGCAGGCGGCGCGTGAGTGGGCCGGGAGCAGGCGATGCGGGTCGGGCGCGTGCGCGCAAGCGAGCGTGCGGCTCGGCCAGGTGCAGGCGGCGGAGCGCTGGCGCGCAGCGCGTGAGCGCGAGCAAGCGGCGGCGTGCGGACGCGCGCGAGCGCGGCAGGTGTAGGACCCGGGCGGAAGCAAGCAGCCCGGAACGAGCAATGGCGCGAGGAGTGGCCCAGGCGCGCGGGTGGAGTAACGCGTGCGCGATGGAGCAACGCGTGCGCGATGGAGCAGCGCGTGCGCGGTGGAGCAGCAACACAGGAAGGCGCGGTTGATAACGGCGCAAGCGGCAGGCGTGACGCGGGCCAAGAACGCACGCGATTCGGGCGTGCGCGGAAGTGACATGGCAAGACCGAAGTAAGCGCGGATCCGGCAACCGAAGAAGGAGAAGGAGTAACTGTGCAGGGCAACGACGTGCCGAGCGACGACGTGCAGGGTGGCGGCGTGCAACGCGTGGCGGTGTTCTCGTTGGGTGAGCTCAGGCCGCGACCGAGTTGGGTGCAAGAGGGTCGCGCGTGATGGATATTAGAGGCCGTCAAGGAACACGCAGCGAAAGGCACGGCCCTAATACAGGTAGACCACAGTCCTCGCGAAGGCAAAGATGTGAGTATGGCGTGGTGAATCGGAAAGAGAAGCCGCGGAGCGAAGGCAGTGGTCGGGCGTGACGAGCTCGGAGGAGATGCAGTGCAGCCAGGCACGACGAGCTCCCTTCATCTATACGGAGGTCGAGGCGGGAGCAACGCGACACGGGTTTGACGTGCAACGCAAGACTGGCGGCGGTGGTAGGTCAAACCGGAGGGCGTCGCAACAAGTGGAGGGGACGGCGAAGTTGCAGGACCCTGAGGACCGAACGGAACTGAACCGGCGCGTTCGCGAGTGCGAGCGGAGGCGTTTTACCGATGGCCGGCTCAGCTCGTGAGTAGGAAAATCCTGGGGTTCGCGGAGAAGTTGGTATAGCGAACCCATTCGGCTCCATCATCTCGTCCCAGGGGTCCACGACGTTCAACAGTTCCTACCCTCGTGGATCGCTCAACCGTTATCACCACGAATCACCGCGAAGACTACTTCTTCGGCCATTCTCTAACCACTACAATTCCCGGCAAACTTCTTCGTCAACCACGGAATCTCGTCATCGTCGAGCTCATCTTATCGCTGATCTTGTTCACCGCGGGAATTCACTTTCCGCGTGTTCTCCTCCATAACCAAGGTTTGCCCTGATTCTTTGAACCTTTCTAATGCCGGCAATTCCTTTGCCGGAATATCGTCGTTAACTCCTGTTATTTGTTTTCCCGGACCAGGGACTTGATTGTTTTGTTTTAGAAAGTTCCAGGGTGTTTTCTGTAAGATTTCCAGAGCTTTCTTTATTTCAACTCAGTGAACTTCTACATTTCATAAATTTTCCTAGGAAGTTCACAAAAATGTAAAATCAGTTTTATTTGAAACCCTAAGTCAAACCCTACAAGTTTTATGTTGTGATCTTGAGTGAAAATCTTGATTTGTGATCTAGGTTAAATGTTAGAGAATGAATGCTTTATTTGTACATTGTGTTGTATGCATGTGATATAGCTGAAAAGTAATCATAGGAGGTATGTCTCAAGTATAGATATGTGATATCTAGTTAATCTTTTCACCCAAGTACTCATATCCCTGCCGTCAAGACATTGTTCTCGTCTTGATTGCAATCTCCTTAAGGCCCTTTTCGTATAGGGATTCCTGTTAGTTCATGTGTATCTGCTGCTTAGTTAATACATCTCGATAGCTATGCTTCAGTGGCGGCTATTAGCTCAGCCGCTAAGCATCTGTTTTCCTTGAGTTTATGATGTTCCCGTGTAACAGCTGTCGGTCGATACTTCTACCATCGGCTGATTAGCTGATACAGTTGTTACCTTTCTAGTATCGGCTGCTGCCGATACAATTCCTTTGTTCTGTCCTACGTCGGCTGCACCTAGACACTGTATCAGAGTTGCACGCACAACCTTAAGATTCTTGTTATCGGCCGATCCAAGCCGATTCTAGTCGTTTTCCGTATCGGTCAAATATGGCCGATCAATCCTTAGTTTCCCCATCCTTGTCCACACACTTCCATCAGCCGATTTATCGACGGAGAGATCGGCTACATATCTATCGGTCACATACCCTTAACCACACTTCTATCGGCTATACGTCACTCAATTGTTGTGCTGACGTAATCGAGCCGATACAACCACACCTAGTTGCCTAGAATAACACTTAAGCACATCTCAGTTAAGACACAACTGCTTTAGGAATCCTCCCCCTGCTGAAGTAATTGATGCTTTCATCGATCATCTAAGAACCCGATGTGCTCATCAATCGGCTAAACCCTCGTTGTTTCCAATCAGCTCTGTTGTAACCCTCAACAAGTAGCTGTTTCTAATTGGTTGTTCCCCTGAAGCTCTGTTTAAGTTTAGCTTCAAATCTTTTTGGTTGTTATGTGATAGTGTGTTATATGAGTGCTGAATTGCAACTGTATTGTGAAGTCAGATAGTTTCATATGCACGTTTTGAATGTAATGTTGCATCGCATGTAGATATGACTACGTTCGGCAACGGTACCTGCGAGATCTCCCCGGAGTTTACGGAGGATGTTCTGAAGATCAAGTAAACGTCATCAAGGAACTGACTGAAGCCCCGAACCAAAGTTCGGAAGATATTGACATTTCTGACTTCAGTCCCACCAGTAAAGGCAAGCCCCGGACATATCCCATTACTTTATCTACACTGCTATCTATGCTTATTTATATTATATGTTGCATTAAGTCTAGGAGTTGAAGTGAAACCCTAGATGCATGAATTCTAGGAACCCAATGTAATGCTCCCGAGTCCTTATCGGATAGATGCTCCGCTAATAGGACCGGTAGAAGTCGAGTGATTTCCTGTCACTCGCGCGATATAGGAGTTGCATGTTTACATTCCTGCAACCACTATAAGGATAACGGACAGGGTCGTGTGTTGTATCATGACCTGGAAGTTTGCCCTGTCTGTTTTGATAAAAGTTTTAAGGCCGAAATGTATGGTAGTGGTGGCTAAGCGTTTGAACAGTACTAGCCACATGCCGCGAAATATGGTAAAGCGGTAAGCCTAGTAACCGATCGGCCCGGCAAGTGGGTATATTTCCACCACTCGATCTTTACGTTATGTTCACACGCACCGACCTGTGGGAGTACGTTCTGCATGGCAGACAGGAATACGGGTTTTGTAGTCGCGCTACAGACGTATGTCCTGCACGAGTGATGTGTGTACGGTCCTGCAAGTCGCTTGTGGTGGCCTGCCCACGAGTCGGAATGAAAGGTAAACGGTTGCTTCGGAACGCCCTGCCGGTATTCCCAAGCGTGTGTGTTAGGTTTACCTTGCAAGGTTAAAAATTCGATTCGAATCGTCCGCCTCTCACGATGCTTGAGACTGCTTATCCCTTTTACCACATTGAGTAAAAAGTGGAACTAATGATGGATAATCTTGATGGATGATAATCACTACCTTGCTTGCTTAGTGTAGGTGCTAATCTAGAATAAATACTCAACTAGAAAATAAAAGCTAAAACTTGAAAATAGTTCATACTCTTTGTTACTTTTCAGCTGAAAATAAACCCAGAGCCTTTACAATACCTCCATGAGTCTAGTTATGGGCTAAAGTATACCCAATCCCGGGTAAGCCTTGCTGAGTATTAGTGTGGCATAACCAACCTGAATTATACCGACTCAAGTACGCGAGTCCTCACCGAAGGGCTACCTCGCACTTCAAACGGTATAAAACCATTGGTCTGTCGGATAACGTCCCGATAAACCACCGAACTCAGGATCCGACAAGATACCTCACACGAAGGTGAGTCCAGAGATACAATGCCAAAATATCTTACACCACAGGCAGTTACATTACAACAATGTACAAAACATCATTAGCTTCCACAGAGGAGAGATTATTACAAGACAGGTTTTAGTTTTTAGTCAAAGCAGCGGAATTTGAAAAGCGTAACCATTATACACGTCATCATTACAAATATTATGCTAGCCCTGGCATAATATCACTCGGCGGAATCGGTGTTGGCCGGGGACGGATCCCATTCCACGGACCAACCATCAGGCAAAGGGTAAGGCCACGGTGTAATGAACGCTGGCTCATCAGAAGGATTACCTGAAGTAAATCAACAACAACAAGGCTGAGTATACTAATACTCAGCAAGACTTACCCGGAATTGGGTATATCTTAGCCCATAACTAGACTCATGATGGCTTTTAGCTTTGGGTAAAGTTTTCAGCTGAAAAGCAATAAAGGGTAGATCCTTATTCTCAACTTTTAACTTTCAGATTCTAGTTGATTAACCATTCTAGGTAAGCACCTACAACTAGTCAAACATGGTAGAATCTTTATTCAAACATCATCTTAGATAATCACATAATTACTCTTGTTACTCTATGTGATAAAGGGGATAAGCAGTCTCATACATCGTGAGAGGCGGACGATTCTGAATCGAGATTCAACCCTTGCAAGGTAAACCTAACACACACGCTTGGAACACCACAGGGTAATTCCGAAGCAACCGTTTGCCTTTCATTCTGACTCGTGGATCAGTGCCACCACAAGCGACTGCAGGTCATACGCACATCCAAAGTGCAGGACGTACGTCTGTAGCGCGACTACAAAACCCGTACTCCTGTTTGCCCAGCAACACGTATGCCTACACGTCGAACAAAGTAACCAAAAGAAGCAAATACATGTGGTGGGTGGTATGTCCACTCCTCGGGCCGATCGGTTACTAAGCTTACCGCTT
The DNA here is from genome assembly GCF_002211085.1 of Panicum hallii. Taxonomy (NCBI): domain Eukaryota; kingdom Viridiplantae; phylum Streptophyta; class Magnoliopsida; order Poales; family Poaceae; genus Panicum; species Panicum hallii. The sequence continues at coordinate 31,723,038 of NC_038043.1, forward strand.
ACCATATTTCACGGCATGTGGCTAGTGCTTTCAAACGCTTAACCACCGCTACCACACACTGCGACCTTATCAAACTTCATCAAAACAGACGGGGTATCATCTTGACCATGATACCTCATAAAACTTCCGTCCGTCATCCTTATAGTGATAACAGGAATGTAAACATTACAACTCCTATATATCGCGCGAGTGACAGGAAATCACTCGACTTCTACCGGTCCTATAAGCAGAGCAGCTATTCGGACTCAAGTTCTAGTGTTCAATACATAGGTTCCTGGAATTATGCAACTAAGGTTTACAAACAACTCCTAAGAACTTAATGCATAAAGATATGCATAAATAGTATAGGTTGCAGTGTAATAAAGTAGGGGTTATGTCCGGGGCTTGCCTTCGCTGGTAGGGTTGGGGTTAGTCAAACTATTTTCTTCCGAACCTTGGTTCGGGGCTTCAGAGAAATCCGCGACGAGATTTCTGGGGTCTTCAGAATAACCTCCTTCTTGTTCCGGAATTAGCTGATAGTCCCCGTCAGCGAGAGTGGTCGATTCTACATGTTATGCACAATGAAGTTTAATGGATGCATACATTTGTAGTTCAGTTCACGATAAAGTTGCAATCCAACATAAGAAAAATTACATTACGACGATAATCTAACTACCCCGTACTGGGCAGTCATTTATCGAGTACTAATTAAACTAACTAGTCTCGTTAGGCAACCGGGGTGGGTTATCTTAAACATCCAATTTAACTATATTAGGTAGTGTATCTAATTACCTTAAGCAACACTACACACACTTAGAAATTCTCATTTATTAGTTAAACATTGTAATTAACTTTAGGTTATTATTTAATTATGGTTAACCTTGAATTAATTTTAGGCAAATGGTAATTTAGTAAGATTAAATTAATACTTATGAAAATTATCCTAAGTGGGTTTAACTGAAATAACCTTACTCTAGATATTCTATAAAATAAATAACAACTTACCTAATTAAACAAAATCAAGATTGGAAATTTCAAGGTGTAATTATGATTAGAATTTTATACTAAAATTAGGGTTCAAAATTTAAGAATATCATAAACTACTTAAGTCTAGCATTCTAGAAAAGTTCCATAAATTTTCATGCATTCTAATTATTATTTATGATTTATCTTGAAATCTAAGTTTGAAATTTATAACTCAATTTATATTAGGTTTCTGTTTCTCAAATTTTTATGTTATATTACACTCATAAAGACTAGACTACAGTAAAAATTTCATCCCTAAATATGCATAGATACTTCTGAAATTAAATTGCCAAGCTTTTGTTAACTTATAACAAAAGTAACCAAATACTCTAGCTAGAGAGCTGATCTTGGCCTCAAAAATTTACACAGAACTATTCACATTACCTACAACACATGCTCCAAAAACTAACAGCAACAAAACTATAGATCTCAGGATTTAATTAATGCATCCTTTTACTAACATTTAAAATACAGAACAAACTATATACTTTCATGGTATGGTGATAAAATAAAAGTTGCAGAGCTTATCATAAGGTTTCTAACCCAACCAATTTCACATTTTTCTGATTTTTCTACTGTTTTCTATGCATTTTCAAAGTTCACAGCAGAGATCTCAAATAAGATTTACAAAACAGCCCCTAGCTTTAGCACAAAACCCCCTGAAACTTTACTGTCTTCTCCAATGGAGTCCCTGGCCGTGGTCAAAGAGGGGCGGCGACATTTGACCGGCCAAATCCGTGATGCTCGGGTCGCAATAGTGGGGGAGAAGAGGGGGAAAAGCTAGAGGAGGTCGAGGGCTACCCGGGAAGGTGCCCGGTTGGACCCCTACGGTGGCGTATGGGCCTACCCGCGTGGAGCAGGCGGCCGGCGACGGGGAGGACCTGGACGGCGGCACACCGGCAAGCTGGGCGACGAGGCTCTGCTCTAAAAGCTTCAGGGTACCAAGGGGAAACTCCCAGTGGCGTTGGATGGGGCGGAGAGGGGCTGCAAGAGTGGACCCGCGGTAGCGCCGAGCTTGCCGGAGTTGCGGGTGAATGGCAACGGCGTTCCGGTGTCCAGGGGCAAGGAAAAGACTAGCTAAGGGGAGGAATGGGTTGAGGAGATTCTTGCGGTACTGATGCGCCCACAAGATAGAGCTCCGGGGGTCTCTATTGCTCCCTCCACGCGGCGGGGCGGCGAGCAGGGAAATGCCGGCGCTCAGGTGGTGCTGGCAGTACCAGCACGCCGTGGCACACGGTAGAAGTGCCAGCGCCGGGGATTAGGAGCGGTGGTAGAGCTGTGGAGCGACGCGTGGGAGCAAATTTAGCAGGAGGTGGTGCTCGGGCTGTTGTGCCGGCGATGAGCGGCGGGAGCAGAGACAGAACAGAGAGGAACAGAGAGGAAGCATGCGTGACAGAGGAGGAAGAAGGCAGTCAGGGTCAGAAGGACTGATTTGCGAATCTGGAAACTTCCAGGGACTCCTCTGTAAAGGAAAAATTCCCGCTGATACAAAAGCCTAATGAGAAAAGTGTCTAAAGCAAAATTGTAGAGAATTTCAAATCCTACAAGAATGCTTTAAGGTTCAAGTTCAAAATCTCAAAGAATATAGTTTTATTTTAAACTTTAAAGCACAATTCAAATTATAAACTTTGTCTTGTAATTCAAACATAATGCTTTAATGTTGAGGGTCTTTTTGCAAGTTTTCCTGCAGTCATCATTACTAGTTCTTTTTACATTTTAGTCCTTAAGTAAAACTGAGTTTTACTTTTACCTTTTAACCATTTCACATGTAAACCCCTTATATTTTGTGTTAATTACACATAGATCCCTAGTTTCCCATAAAGTCCATTTTTCTTATGTTTTATTTAACTTTTGCATTGTTCTTCTGTACAATGATGTAGGTTTACCACTTAAAAGTACTTTTACACACTTATACTCAAGTAATTACACACTTCCTAAATTACAATTATACCCCTTATGTCTGGTACAACTTATATATATTATAACATGCATACATAATACACTCAAACTTAGTATCTAGTTGTCTAACTACCTGGATATCACAGCCTTCCCCCCTTAAAAAGAATCTCGTCCCGAGATTCCGAAGCTGAACAGAATTGAATGATTAGATTTGGGGATTGGCTTGAAGGAAGTCTGGAAAATTCCGTTGAAGATAAGACTCAGTTTCCCAAGTCGCTTCTTCTTCGATGTGATGATTCCATACGATCTTGTACATCTTAACTGCCCTTCTTCTGGTGAATCTCTCCTTAGTATCCAGGATTCGAAGAGGTTGCTCGATGTACGAGAGATCGGGTTCAATCTCAATGGCACATGTCTCAACAATTTCCGTGGGTACTTTGATACACTTCTTAAGTTGAGAGACATGAAATACATCGTGAACAGCAGCCAATTGAGACGGAAGGCAAAGTTTGTATGCCACTGGGCCACAAACGTTGAGAATTTCAAAGGGTCCGACATATCGAGGTGCTAACTTCCCCTTTATGCCAAAGCGTTGGACGCCTTTGGTAGGTGATACTCGGAGATATACAAAATCTCCTATCTGGAATTGCAGAGGTTTCCTCCTCTTATCTGCATAGCTCTTTTGTCTGGACTGAGCGGTTTTAAGATTAGATTGAATAACCTTAACCTTATCTTCGGCTTCAATGACTAGGTCTGGTCCGAAGATCTTGCGTTCACCGGTCTCTGACCAACTCAAAGGAGTTCGACACCTGCGACCATATAACGCTTCGAAAGGAGCCATTTGAAGACTAGCTTGATAACTGTTGTTGTAGGCAAATTCAGCTAGAGCAAGGCACTTGTCCCAACTTGTACCATAGTGAATAATACAAGCTCGGAGCATGTCTTTAAGGATTTGGTTAACTCGCTCAGTCTGCCCATCAGTTTGGGGATGATACGCAGAGCTTCTAATCAATTTGGTCCCTAGAGCTGCTTGCAATTGTTCCCAAAATCGTGCAATAAATTGGGGCCCTCGATCAGATATGATGGTTTTTGGAACCCCATGCAATCGAACGATTTGTTCCAGATAGACTTCGGCATACTTCTTAGCAGAATAAGTGGTATGCACCGGAAGAAAATGAGCTGTTTTTGTGAGTCTATCGATAATTACCCATATGGAGTCATGTTTTTGAGATGTGTTGGGAAGACCAACAATGAAATCCATGCTGATGTCTTCCCATTTCCATGATGGTATGGGTAACGGCTGAAGCGTACCAGAGGCTTTTAAATGGCTAGCTTTAACTCTCTGGCACGTATCGCACTCAGACACATATTTGGCAATTTCTCTCTTCATTCTGGTCCACCAAAAATGTTGCCGAAGATCTTGATACATCTTGGTGCTACCAGGATGAATAGAGAATTTGGACAAATGTGCTTCGTCGAGAATTTGCTTACGAAGTTGATGATCCTTAGGTACAACAATCCGATCGTTGAACCATAGGATTCCTTGATGATCAGTGTGAAAACACCGATATTTAGCTTCTCCCTGGGATAGCTTGGATTTGATAATTTTGACACCCTCATCATGTAGCTGCCACATGACGATTTTATTCCGCAGAGTAGACTCAACGGAGATCAAGTTTAAACTTCCTTGGGGAATAATCTCAAGATTGAGTCTTCTCATTTGATGGCAAAGAGTGTCATTCAAGGTGGATATGGTTAAGCAATGACAATGTGACTTACGGCTAAGTGCATCCGCAACCACATTAGCTTTGCCCGGATGATAATGTACCTCAAGATCATAATCTTTGATTAACTCTAACCAACGCCTTTGCCTCATATTTAGATCAGCTTGAGTGAAAATATACTTGAGGCTCTTATGGTCAGTGTAAATGTTACACTTAGCACCCATAAGATGATGTCTCCAGATCTTGAGAGCATGGATAACTGCTGCCAATTCAAGATCATGTGTTGGATAATTTTGCTCATGAGTCCGAAGTGCTCGGGAAGCATAAGCAATAAACCGGTTGTTTTGCATAAGGACACAACCAAGGCCAATTCCAGAAGCGTCACAGTAGACATCAAAAGGCTGGGTACTATCTGGTTGAGCTAGTACTGGAGCAGTCGTCAGAAGTTTTCTCAAAGCGTGAAATGCTTCCTCACACTTATCATCCCAACGAAACTTAACTTCTTTCTTGAGTAGCTCAGTCATGGGTTTAGCTATCTTGGAGAAGTCTGGAATGAATCGGCGATAATATCCTGCCAATCCAAGGAAACTTCGTATTTGATGGACTGAAGTGGGAGGATTCCAGTCCATAACTTCTTGAACTTTGGTTGGATCGACCGATATGCCTTGACTAGAAATAGTATGTCCCAAAAATTTCACACTATCCAGCCAGAATTCACATTTTGAGAATTTGGCATAAAGGCGATGATCACGTAGTCGTTGAAGAACGACATGCAAATGATTAGCATGGTCTTCTTTGGTTCTGGAGTATATTAGAATATCATCGATGAAGACCACAACGAATTTATCAAGTTTCGGCATAAATACGGAGTTCATGAGATACATGAAATATGCCGGTGCATTTGTAAGTCCAAATGACATGACCAGATATTCATAAAGTCCATATCTGGTTGAGAAGGCCGTTTTTGGAATGTCACTAGGCCTGATCTTGATCTGATGATAACCGGAGCGTAAATCAATCTTGGAAAAGACCTTTGCTCCAGCTAATTGATCGAACAAGATATCAATGCGGGGAAGAGGATACTTATTTTTAATAGTAACCGCATTGAGTGGACGGTAGTCGACACATAGCCTCAGACTATCGTCTTTCTTCTTGACGAAGAGAGCAGAACAACCCCAAGGTGAAGCACTGGGGCGTATATAACCCTTATCAAGAAGATCTTGTAGCTGAATTTTTAGTTCTGCCAATTCATTTGGAGGCATGCGATACGGCCTTTTTGAAATTGGAGCAGTGCCAGGTTGAAGTTCAATAATGAACTCGATGTCTCTATCTGGTGGCATTCCAGGCAAATCGTCTGGAAAGACATCTGGAAATTCACATACTATCGGAATATCCTTGACTTTGATATCTGTGATAGCATATGCGCAAGTGTAAGCATCTAGGCCCTTAAGGTATGTTTCGGTGATTAATGACAACCATTATTGTGACTAATGAGTTTGTGCAGCATTATAGATCATTATTGCTCATTTGGTTATATGTCAAAAGAGGCCCCTAATTTTCATTATTCAAAAAGGCGATCTCGGCATTCAACTCTATAATGTGTCAAGACTAAGGATCTTTCTAGTCCTAAGTGTCATAAGGTTGAGAAGGACACTTAGGTTAGTATAGGTTTTATAGTTTTGTAGTGATCGCACTATTAAGAGGGGTTTAGGCTTAGTAACTTGAGCATGGACTTGGTCATTTGAAAATGGATGCACACAATGGTCACTCAGGTTTCTAGAAGCTCAAATAAGTGGTTCTCAACTTATATCTCAAGAATATTTGGATTTCATTCAAGACTCAAGTCAGAAAAGGCAAATTCAGAAAAATCCTTATCACCGGATTAACCGACGTCTAAAGTTTTCTATACGTCGGTTAAACGAGGTCACCAGGTCTGGACAAGTCAATACACCGGTTAAACCGACGTTATTTGAAATTGGACGTCGGTGCAGTTGTCCAGAGACTCGGTTTTGAGTTGATCATTGGACAAATAGACTCACCGGTTAAACCGACGCTATTTGAAATTTGACGTCGGTGCAGTTGTCCAGTGACTTGGTATTTCTGTTGATCAATGGATGATTACACTCACCGGTTAAACCGATGCAACGACGGTTAATCTGCCCAAGCTGTAACGGCTAGTTTTCAGAAGTGGCAGTTTACATTCACCGGTTAAACCGACGATGACTATTGGAGGGACGTCGGATTAACCGGCGCTACGCAGTTTTTCTGGCAGCTTTTTCTCCAACGGCTCTATTCGTGTGAGCTGCCCATATATACCCCTCCAATGGGTCATTCTACTACTCTTGACACCAGGCAACATCCAAACACAAATACTATAGTCAAGAGCCACCTTGAGCTTCAACATTTCATACACTTGTTCATTCAATCATTCAAGAAGCAAGATTAAGGACTTGAGTAGAGAGAAGCTTGTGTGCATCCATTCTTTGTGATTGGTTCTTGCTCAAGTGAAGGCCTTAGCTTGTTACTCTTGGTGATTGGCATCACCTAGGCGATCTTAGTGATCGAGGTGATTCTCGCGGAGCTTGCCAAGGATTGTGGAAGCCCGGAGAAGAGATTTGTACGTGGCTTGATCTCCACCACACCGGGATGTTGAACGGAGACTCTTAGTGAGCGCCCTCGTCTTGGTGACTTGGGAGGTGACAATACTCTTTGTGAGTGTCACAACGTGGATTAGGGGTGTGTGCCAACACATCGATACCACGGGAAAAATCCGGTTGTCCCTTGTCCATTTTACTTATTCAAGCATTATCTTTCATGCAACTTATTCATGTGCTTGATTTAGGGATCACTAGTTAGCTCTACCTTGCTAGGCTTTATCTCTTTTTATCTCATCTAGCTTGTGTAGGTTGTTTAGTTATCCGGTTGGTGAATTGGTGCCTTTCTAGTTTTGCATAGGTTAAGGTTGCTTTATCTTGTTTTAGAAATTGAAAAAGGCCCAATTCACCCCCCCCCTCTTGGTCCATCGATCCTTTCAATTGGTATCAGAGCCTCGTTGCTCATTTGGATCATTAGGCTTCACCGCCTAGAGCTATGGCCAAGATGGGTGGTTCGCCGCCTCACTTCGAGGGCAAGAACTTTGCCTATTGGAAAGTTCGCATGGCCGCATACCTTGATGCGATTGCCCCCGAAGTGTGGTTGGCAACTAAAGTCGGGTTCACCGGAGATCCCACCCCCGACCAATTAAAATGGAATGCTAGAGCTAGAAATGCAATTTTCGAAGCTATTAGTGAGGAGGTCTTTGCTAGAGTCAATGGCATGGACCTAGCAAGTGATATTTGGAAGGAGCTCATTGAAATACATGAAGGTTCCACCAAAGTTCGTGAACAAAAATATCACTTGTTTAGAGCTAAGTATGATTCCTTCAAAATGCTAGCTCATGAAAATTGCAATGATATGTATTCTCGCTTGAATGTCATTGTCAAGGACATTAATGCACTTGAAATATCCAAAATTGACAGTGCATCCATCAACCGCAAGATCCTCATGCTACTCCCGAAGCCCAAGTATAACATTATCAATGCTATGCTTCAAAAGGAGGATCTCGCCGCAATGGAAGTTGGAGAACTTGTGGGGGAAATTCGCGCTCATGAAATGAGCATTCTTGGTATGACCGAAGAGCCAACTTCAAGCAAGTCAATTGCTCTAAAGACCAAGACAAACAAATCCCGCAAGCTCAAGATGGTCAAACAAGACTCAAGTTCAAGCAATGAAGAAGATGATCATCATGAGAGCTCATCCGATGTTGAAGATGATGGAGAGCTTGCTCTCATGATGAGAAAGTTCACACGCTTGAATGAGAAGATCAATAAGAAGGGCTTCAACTTTGACTCCAAGAAGGGAATGTTCCGGCCAATGGATGTCAAGAACAAGATTTGTTACAATTGTGGCGAAAAAGGACACATCCGTCCAAATTGTCCCAAGCCGGACAAAAGAAGCAAGGACAACAAGAGTAAGCATCGCCATGATTCAAGCGATGATGAAGAAGAGGAGAGGAAGAACAAAAACAAGAGATTTGGGAAGAAGAAGACCCATGACAAGAAGACCAAGCTCTTCCCAAAGAAGAAAGGGCACACCAAGAAGAGTTTCTTGGTGGAGAAACAAGAATGGGTGACCGATGTCTCATCAAGCGAAGACTCAAGTGATGAAGAAGACATTGTCACCATCGCCCTCACCAATGAAGAACCATCTCTACCTCCGCCTCCTATGTGCCTCATGGCAAAAGGTAACACCAAGGTATGTGAGGTAGATAGTGATGATGATAGTGATGAAGAGCTTGATCCAAATGAATTTACTAACCTCATCAATGAGTATACATCCGTCATCAAGAGGGAAAAGGGCAAAGTTAAAGTTCTTGAGAGCACTCATGCCAAGTTAGAGCTTGCCCACTCCGACTTACTTAGTAAGTACAATGACTTGCTCAAAAAGCACAATGAGTCACTTGTACTTGCTAAGCAAGTTGAAGAGAGCCACAAAAAGCTCAAACAAGAGCATAGGGAGTTGGCTCACAAGTATCAAGAACTTGAATTTGCTTATGAAGTAATTGACCCAAGTCTTGAGAAAGTTGTTCTTGAAAAGGTCAATGCTTCTACCTCATGTGATGACCTACTCATTGATGCATATGCCACTAATGTTGTGCCCAAGCCTGCCTCTTCTAGGGAAAAGGAATTGATGGATCAAGTGGCAAGCCTCAAGAGTAGTGTGGAGAAACTCTCAAGGGGAGAATACATCCACAAGGAGATTCTCTTTAACAATGCCCGTGACTATGGTAAGAGAGGTCTTGGTTCATTTCCGGAGCCAAACATGGCTACAACTCCTTCTCCGGAGATCAAGACAAGCTTCATCAAGGAAGTTGGTTCATATTGCCAACATTGCCAAGTCACCGGGCACCACACTAGGGAGTGCACTTTACCATCACGTCCTCTTCCTAAATTACCCAAGAATTACTCATCAATGTTTCAAAATAATCATTTCCTCTTGAGTAAAGTAAAGGGCAAGGTGAAGGCCAAGTTCATTGGCAAAATTGCTAAGGAGTCGAAGAAGAATCTCCCCAAGCAACTTTGGGTCCCAAAAGCTCTTGTCACACATGTGCAAGGCCCAAAGCTTGTTTGGGTTCCGAAAACTCAAAAATAAATTCTCATGTGTGTAGGTGAACTACAAAGCCAGTGGAAAACATTGGGTACTTGATAGCGGTTGCTCTCAACACATGACCGGCAATGATAGCATGTTCACCTCACTTGAAGACCCCGGCGATCATGAACATGTCACCTATGGTGATAACTCTAAGGGAAAGTCTTAGGTTTGGGTAGAATTGCAATTTCAAAAGATTTATCCATTTCAAATGTTTTGTTTGTAGAAGCACTTAGTTTTAACCTCATTTCTATTGCACAATTGTGTGATCTTGGACTAACGTGTGCCTTTGACAAGAATGGTGTTGTAGTGACTCATGAAAAAGACAAGTCATTGGTATTCACGGGGTTTAGGCATGGCAATATCTATTTGGTGGATTTCTCTTCAAAGCAAACAAGCACCATGACTTGCCTCTTCACCAAGTCGTCTCTTGGGTGGCTTTGGCATAGAAGAATTGCTCATATTGGCATGAGCAACCTCAAGAAAGCCCACAAGAGAGGGATGATCACCGGCATAAAGGACGTCACTTTTGACAAGAACAAGCTATGCAAAGCATGTCAAGCCGGGAAGCAAGTTGCAACTCATCATCCTATCAAGACGATGTTGTCTACCTCCAAGCCGCTCGAGCTACTACACATGATCTCTTTGGTCCAACTTCATACAAGAGCATTGGTGGTAACCTCTATTGCCTAGTAATTGTTGATGATTTTCACGTTACACTTGGGTCATGTTTCTAGGGCGATAAGGGTGAAACTCCGGAAATCTTCAAGACATTTGCAAGAAAAGCTCAAGGGAATATAATTCCCAATCGTGAAGATTCGGAGTGACAACGGCACCGAGTTCAAAAATATGAAGATTGAAGAATGGTGCGATGAAGAAGGAGTCAAACATGAGTTTTCCGCCACCTACACGCCCCAACAAAATGGTGTGGTGGAAAGAAAGAACAAGACACTCATCACCCTAGCAAGAGCAATGTTGGATGATTATGGCACGTCCGAGAAGTTTTGGGCGGAAGCAATCAACACGGCGTGTCATGCATCCAACCGAGTGTATCCTCACCGACTCCTCAAGAAAACTCCATATGAGCTCATCACCGGGAGAAACCAAATATCATACTTTCGAGTCTTTGGCTGCAAATGCTTCATTTATAAGAAGAAAAGGCTCGGTAAGTTGAAAGTAATGTGATGAAGGTTTCTTTCTTGGTTATGCATCAAACTCCAAAGCATATAGAGTATTCAATCAAACCTCCGGGTTAGTTGAAGAAACATGTGATGTGGAGTTTTGATGAATCTAATGGCTCCCAAGAGGAGGTTGTTGCTATGAAAATGTAGGGGATGAAGAGATTGAAGAAACCTTGAAGAAGATGTCCATTGGGGATATCAAGCCGGAAGAGGTGCATGAAGGCAATGATCAAGGGGGAGGATCTTCCTCATCTACACCAAGCACCTCCACGGCACCCCTAGTGGATGAAGATCAAGACAAAGTTGATCCACTACCTCAAGAAAATGTGTCAACGCCAACACCCCAAGTCCAAG
>NC_038043.1:32444598-32612205 GCF_002211085.1 Panicum hallii
CCCTAAGGTAATTTCCTCAAATTTAAATTAATTTATTTGGGCTTGAATAAATTTTTCAGGGTTTTCTCTAATTTATCTCGTATTTAAAGTAATTTTATAACGCAAGAAAATAAAATTTACCATAGGATTAAAGTGTTTGTGCATTCATGCCGCAGCATTATTTTATTTGTGTTGAAATTATAAGGTTGGAATTCAAACTCATTTGAATTCAAATAGATTGTTTGAATTAGTGGAGTATAGAAAAGAAAAGGAAAGGAGAAAGAATAAAAGCAGCCCAACTCTCTCCCTCTTTTCTTTTCCCCCTTGGCCCACTTCCTCCCTCGGGCCCTCCTCTTTTCTCTCCTCCTCTCCCGCACGGCCCGGCAGCCGGCCCGTTTTCTTTCCTCAGCGCCAGCCCAGCTTGCCCCGTTTCCCCAGCCCGAGCCGGCTCCTCCCCTCGCGCGCCCCGGCCCAGCGCACGCACCGCTCCCTTGCTCAGCCCGCGCGCGCAGCGCCCCTTCCTCTCTCTGACGAACCGGGCCCGCCTGTCATCCCCATCCTTCCGCCCCTGTCCCCGCAATGGCCGCGCCGCCGCACGGCCGAGATCCCCGGCCCTCCCCCGCCTCAACCGCACCCGAATCTTCGGCCCTGCTCTTCTTATCTTCCTGCGCCACCCCTGGGGCCACCCATTCTCACCAGCGCCGCCCCACACCAACCCTAGATGCGCCCGCCGCCTTTGCCTCCGCTCGGGGCACCCCGCCGCCGCGGGCACGCCGCTCCCGGCGCTTTAGCTCCGACCGGACCCCGCAGGAGCTTCATCCGAGCACCAGGAACCTATCCGCGGCCGCCTTCCTTGACTCCGGCCACGTAGCGGTTGGTTTTCTACGGAGCTCGCCGCCGGCCTTGTTTCGCCGCGCGTCCGGTCAACTCCGGCCTCGGTGAGCCACCTCCCCACCCTCTCTCTCCGTTGCACGGGTCGCCCCGGTCCCTCGCGCGCCTTTGGACCTGGAGCGCGGCACCACCGGCACCCGCAGCCGCACGGGCTCGCCGGCGCCCCGAGTCTCTGCTCGCCGCCGCCCGGCCGCCATGGCCAAGTTGGCCGGCTCCTTTCCCTCCTAAACAGTTTCCCGTACGCCCCCCTATCTCCTTGGCCTGATCCCGTTCCAAACCAGCCACAGGACCGCCGGATCGCATGTCCTCCGGCGAGGCGCCGCCGCGAAGGCCGCCTCCGGCGAGCAATCGCCGCCACCTGCGTCCCCAATTTCCCCGGCCGTTGGATCGGTAGCCCACGTCCCAGATTAGATCGGGATCTCGTGAAATCGTGACCTTTGGATCTGGATCCAGTGGATCAAATCCACCCATACCGGTTCACCCTTGCTTGAATCTGAGCCGTCCGTTCCTGATCCGGCGCGTGAAATTTGATTTCCATTATGATAGGCCCTGGCGCGTTAGATCCCGATCGGACGGACGAAAACCACGCATACCCCTTCGCGTAGCAGATCTAATCTGAGCCGCCCGACATTGATCCAACGATCCAGATTAAAACGTACCCTTTCAGCCTCGTCTTTTTGCTAAAGAGCCCTCGGGTTTTAAGGAAATCAACCCGCCGTCCAACCCTAGCTCAAAAATAATTACAAACAGGCCCTTTTCTTCCCTTTTAACCCCTGAGCTTTCTGGAATTTGAACCCGCAGTCCATGTGTGGTGTTTTCACGCGCTAGCCCCCGTGTCTAGCCTTTAATTACGTTTTAGTCCTCGGTTTTTGTCCAGAAGCCCCTGGAAGTCCTGTTTTTCTTACAATTAGGTCCCTGGATCCTGTTTTAAGCGCAGTTTTCACGTTTTAGCTCCGTTTTAGGTGTTCTTTATATGCACGCGATCGTTGTAACGCGTAGAATAGCTTTAGACTAGTTTTGTGTGCTGTTTCTATGTAATGTTGTACTATTTTCTTATATTTTGCTATTGTTTGTGCATGTGTGTATGTGTGGACTATGTTTGACGATCGTGAGTAGACGCGGAGCCTTTGGAGCAGTACCAGGAGCAGCCGTCTTCCGAGCAGTTCGAGCAGCAGCCGGGAGAGTACGAGGAAGGCAAGTATAGCATGAACCTCCTATCACTTTTAAATACAATTTCATACTGCATTTAATTCTGTATACCTATCAGGATTTCCTAGCCACATTTATATCCTTATATATATCCTATGGGTTGCATTCTTGGTTAGTTGTGTTAGGTTGCTGCGCTATAACACACTTGGTCCTTTTTAATTAATTTGATTAATGGTCTTATGCAACTTAATTCTGGAGCCGACCCTCTGTGCTGTGTGCTTGAGTGGTTTGTGCGTCCTTAAAAATATGTTTTTGTAGAAACATGGTTTAGGGGGCCAGCACGGTGCTTAGTGCTTGGTTGGCCACTCTCCCTAAGGACCGGTTCATAGAGCGACAACCTGGGACAACCGCGCAACCACAAGACTGGAATGGGACGGTCTTGACTTACTAATTAGGTCGTGTTGGTTCGGGAGTAACTTACCTGCGTGGGCAAGAGGGGTGGTAAGCTTCAATGGTCCCTGCTCCTCCGGCTTGGTCTGTGCTGTGTGTCTTGTACCCCCGGAGGTGGGCCCCATCGTCGCTGATCCAGAATCCTTAGCGGTTACACCTTACCAACGTGATCCTTTGTAACGGTCTCGTAGTGTGCTTGCTAGCCATCTCACCTAAGGAAGTGTGATAAACAACTAGCGTAGCTCACGACTTGTGGGTAAAGTTGTGCAACCTCTCGAGAGTGTAAAACTGATATATCAGCTGTGCTCACAGTCATGAGCGGCCCAGATCCTCCGTCGGATTAGTGGGGTTATCAACCTTTGACGAGGGCGATTCCCCGGGTGGTTTTGGTTTGGATGGTTCTCAGTAGTTCTTAATTAATACTGATTAATTTATTATGCAATTGGGTTTATGGTAATTCATCCACTGGTAGTAATTAGCTCTAATAAAATTTGCCAAGACTAAAAGCTAATGCAGTTGAGTCAGCCAGCCTAGAGCCTCATAGTTTGTGTTATACTTGTTGAGTACGAGTTTGTACTCACACTTGCCTCTCTACTCTTCTGTTCTATTTCGGATATCTTCGACTGCTGCTCAGTGCCCGGCAACGTGGAGGATTACGTCAGCGGCTTCGACGACTTCTAGGCGTTTGTCTCCCAGTCGACGTCCCTGTGGCGCCCAGCTCTTCATGTATCTCTTTTACGCTTCCGCAACTCTTGAACCGATTCTTGATTCGGTTGTAATAAAATAATTCCTTTTATGATTCATTTACGATTTATATTCATGTTATTCGTGACATGTGTTGTGATATCTTGATAATCTGTTGTATATATGCGTGACTTGATCCTGGCGCATGTATGATTGCTCGATTTATGTTCTTATAAATCGGGTGTGACAGATTGGTATCAGAGCCGTGTCGACTGTAGGACGAAGCCTAGGTAGAATTGGTTGAGTTTAGGACTTCGGTTCTCTTGCTTGCCTCCGCAAATCTTCAACCATCATTTTTCTACTCCTATTCCTTGAGTCTTAAGCCCTAGATTTGCTATCTCCCCCGCCTTTTCTGAGAAGTAGCTTGAGTTTTCCGTAGACGTTGGCCTGAATCGCCTAGTCTTATAGGCTATAAGTAGGGCCGTCCCGATGGAAAATACGCTAGAACGAGCGTGTTGGTCGAGTAGTGTGGAAAACTCGACTAATTTGTGAATATTGAATGTTTGTTATTGTGCAAATGCTTGATTTGGATTTTTGGTTGATTGCATAGGCTAGTAGTTAAACTTGTTCATACAAATCGACCTAACCCCACTTGAACTAAACAATAAAATTGAGTTAGAACGTTGGGGGGGGGTAAAACTTATATTCTTTTTCTTTCTGTCATATCCTTCCGAAGTTTCATTTCCCCAGTGGCACGATATCTTTTTCTCATAAATTTCGGTTGTTGCAATCAGATGGTGAACACCAGGCGCACCGGTTCCGGTTCTGACCAGCAGGAGCAGAACAACCAGAGTACCGGTCAGCCGCTGCCGATGCCGCCACCACTAACCCCGGAGCAGTTCTTCCAGCTCCAGATGCAGATGATGGCTACCCTGAACAACACCGTTCAGGCTCTGCAGCAGATCCATGCTCAGCCACCGCCTCCTCCGCCGCCTCAGCCCCGCGACAGGCGTGCGGACTTCCTGAGAGGTCATCCTCCGACCTTCTCTCACGCCACGGACCCACTCCAGGCGGACGACTGGCTTCGTTCGGTGGAGCGCCAGTTGGTTGTTGCGCAGTGCGACGACCGGGAGCGAGTCCTTTACGCCGCAGGGCAGCTGCGAGGCTCCGCTCTTGACTGGTGGGAGTCCTACCCAGCTCGGGATCGTGAGGCTCTCACGTGGGACCAGTTCCGTGAGCGTTTTAGGAACCATCACATTCCTGAGGGCATCATGAAGATGAAGCAGAAGGAGTTCCGTGCCCTTGAGCAGGTAAAATTTAACGGAAATTCCCTACCATTCCTTTTGAGCTTGATCCATCCTTGATTTCTTTTGTAACCTGACCAATTGAGCAATTTCCATCCTTGTTATCTGTGTTCGCTATTTCAGGGATCGATGACGGTGACGGAGTACCGTGACCGTTTCCTTCAGCTTGCCCGCTACGCCCCTGCTGACGTCGCTCGTGATAGCGATAAGCAGGAGTACTTCAAGGAGGGACTGGATGATCACATCCAGTATGCGCTGCTGAACCACCGCTTCGACAACTTCAACCAGTTGGTTGATGCGGCCCTCAACACCGAGCGTAAGCGCCGGGAGATTGAGGATAAGAAGAGGAAGATGGCTCCATCCTCTTCGGGCAGCAACACTCGTCCCCGCTATCAGCATCCGCAGCAGCAGCAGCAGAGGCCGCCTCAGCAGTACCAGCAGCGGCAGCAGTACCCGCCTCGTCCTCAGCAGCAGCAGCAGGCGGGACAGGGTCAGAGGCTTCCGGCGCCTCCGGCTCCACCAGCTCAGAGGCAGGGAGCGCCCACTCCTCCTCCTGGGCAGCAGGCCGCTGCACTTCCTCGAGTGTGCTTCCACTGCGGCGAGCCAGGGCACTACGCCAACGTCTGCCCTCGGAAGGCGCAGGCAGGACAGCAGGGGCGTGCAGCACCGCCCAAGGCTCCAGCTCAGGGCAGGGTGAACCACGTGACGGCCGAGTCAGCGGCCGAGGCTCCCAACGTGGTTATTGGTACGTTCATGGTTAATGCCCATCCTGCTACAGTGCTTTTTGATACTGGTGCTACACATTCTTTCATCACCCAGTCTTTTGTTGAGCATCATGGCATTCCTACTAGCACATTAAAGAGGTGCATGTTAGTATCTTCACCGGGAGGGCAGTTGAGGTCTCATGTCTTCTGTCCCAGAGTCAGTGTGGCTATAAGGGGGGTAGATTTCAGTGCAAATCTAATGGTGCTTGACTCCAAGGGCATTGATGTGATCCTTGGGATGGAGACTCTTGCTAAGTGGGGAGTCCGAATAGATTGTGCTCAGAGGACGGTTCTTCTGTCAGCACCGGATGGTCAGGAGGTCACTGTCGGTGCCACAGAGCCTTCTGGATTTCTTCATCAGATGGAGGCTAGACCCACGGATGGTATTCGCATGGTGTCGGAATTCCCGGATGTCTTTCCGGATGATTTGCCAGGTATGCCGCCTGATCGCGATATTGAGTTTTCTATTGATCTCTTGCCTGGCACGGCTCCTATTGCTAAGCGGCCCTATCGTATGGCTCCTGTCGAGCATGAGGAGGTTAAGAAGACCGTCGACGAGTTGCTAGCTAAGGGTTATATCCGTCGCAGTTTCTCCCCTTGGGCTTTTCCTGTATTGCTTGTAGAGAAGAAGGATGGTGCGAAGAGGATGTGCGTCGATTATCGGGATCTGAATGCGGTCACTATCAAGAACAAGCATCCATTGCCCCGTATTGAGGATCTCTTTGATCAGCTTCAGGGTGCTTGTGTATTTTCGAAGATTGATCTGCGTTCGGGCTATCATCAGCTGAAGATTCGTCCTGAGGATATTCAGAAGACGGCATTCACCTGCAAGTATGGGTTATACGAGTATACGGTCATGTCCTTCGGCTTGACTAATGCTCCGGCTTTCTTCATGCATCTGATGAACAAGGTTTTCATGGATTATCTGGACACCTTCGTGGTGATATTTATTGATGATATCCTAATATATTCCAAGTCAGAAGCGGAGCATGAGAAGCATCTGAGGCTTGTGTTGCAGAGGCTCAGAGAGCACAAGCTGTATGCCAAGCTCAGCAAGTGCGAGTTTTGGATTGACGAGGTTCCGTTCCTCGGTCATGTTATCTCCAAGGGAGGTATTGCTGTGGACCCCGGAAAGGTGAAGGATGTGCTTGACTGGGTTGTACCGCAGACGGTGAAGGAAGTCCGCTCTTTTCTGGGCTTAGCAGGCTCTTATCGGAGGTTCATTGAGAATTTCTCCAAAATTGCGAAGCCTTTGACTTCCTTGCTGGAGAAGGATGTGGGTTTTTCTTGGACTGATGAGCGTCAGAAGGCCTTTGAGGAGCTGAAGAAGAGGTTGACTACGGCGCCAGTCCTTACTCTGCCAGACCAGAGCAAGAGGTTCACAGTGTATTGTGATGCTTCGAGGGATGGTCTTGGTTGCGTTCTGATGCAGGAAGGCAGAGTGATAGCTTATGCTTCGCGGCAGTTGCGCCGGCACGAGCTGAATTATCCCACTCATGATCTGGAGTTAGCCGCAGTTGTGCATGCTCTGAAGATATGGAGGCATTACTTGTTTGGGCAGAGGTGTGATATTTACACCGATCACAAGAGCCTCAAGTATATTTTCACCCAGAGTGAGCTGAACATGCGACAGAGAAGATGGCTAGAGTTGGTCAAGGATTATGACTTGGAGATTCACTATCATCCGGGCAAGGCCAATGTTGTAGCAGATGCTCTGAGCAGGAAGAGCTATGTTAACATGGCCGTGGCTTTTCAGATGCCTCAGGAGTTATGCGAGGAGTTCGAGCAGTTGAGTCTGGGTTTCTTGCATCACACCTCGGGTACGTCGTTCGAGGCGGAACCCACTCTAGAGGCTGAGATCAGGCAGTATCAGAAGGAAGATCAGAAGCTGCAAGAGATTCGTGAGTTGCTCAAGATTGGCAAGGCTCCACATTTCAGAGAGGATGATCAGGGTACCCTGTGGTACAAGGGTCGTATATGTGTGCCAGATGTAGCAGATCTCAGGAAGTTGATTCTGAGTGAGGCTCATGATACAGCATATTCTATCCATCCAGGCAGTACGAAGATGTATTACGACCTGAAGGAACGATTCTGGTGGTCTGGAATGAAGCGTTCTGTTGCGGAGTACGTGGCTATCTGCGACACTTGTCAGCGTGTCAAGGCAGAGCATCAGAGGCCAGCAGGGTTATTGCAGCCGTTGAAGATTCCAGAGTGGAAATGGGAGGAGATCACTATGGACTTCATCGTTGGCTTGCCTCGTACTCAGAAAGGGTACAACTCCATATGGGTAGTAGTGGACCGGTTGACGAAGGTTGCTCACTTCATCCCGGTGAACACTACTTACTCCGGTGCTAGACTCGCAGAGTTGTACATCTCCAGGATTGTCTGTCTGCATGGTGTTCCGAAGAAGATTATATCTGATCGAGGATCTCAGTTCACTTCACGGTTCTTGGAGCAGTTGCACGATTCATTGGATACGAAGCTACGCTTCAGTACTGCTTATCATCCTCAGACAGATGGGCAGACAGAGAGAACCAACCAAGTGTTGGAGGATATGCTTCGGGCCTGCGCTATTTAGTATGGTACCAGCTGGGATAAATGCCTGCCGTATGCTGAGTTTTCTTATAACAACAGTTATCAGGCCAGTCTGAAGAAGTCCCCGTTTGAGGCTCTGTATGGTCGGAAATGCAGGACTCCGCTGTATTGGGATCAGATTGGTGAGAAGCAGGTATTTGGTACGGATATTGTTGAAGAGGCAGAACAGTTGGTACAGCAGGTGCGAGAGAATCTGAGGGTCGCTCAGACTCGTCAGAAGAGCTATGCGGATGTTCGTCGCCGAGATTTGACCTTCGCAGTGGGTGATCATGTATATCTGAAGGTCTCGCCGATGAGAGGAATCCGCAGGTTTAATGTACGAGGGAAGCTAGCTCCTCGATACATTGGTCCGTTCAAGGTGTTGGAACGGAAAGGTGAGGTGGCATATCGTTTGGAGTTGCCACTCAATCTCTCAGGAGTGCACGATGTGTTTCACGTGTCTCAGCTGAAGAAGTGCTTGAGAGTGCCAGAAGAGCAAGCACCGATAGACGGGCTGGATGTGCAGGAGGATCTGACCTATATTGAGCATCCGGTGAAGATTCTGGAGACATCTGAGAGAGTCACCCGAAACAAGAAGATCAAGATGTGTCGTATTCAGTGGAGTAATCATACGGAGGATGAGGCTACTTGGGAGCGAGAAGACGAGCTGAGAAAGACATACCCCGATCTCTTTGCTAGCTAGCCTATTCGAATCTCGGGACGAGATTCCTGTAAGGGGGGTAGGTTTGTAACACCCTAAGGTAATTTCCTCAAATTTAAATTAATTTATTTGGGCTCGAATAAATTTTTCAGGGTTTTCTCTAATTTATCTCGTATTTAAAGTAATTTTATAACGCAAGAAAATAAAATTTACCATAGGATTAAAGTGTTTGTGCATTCATGCCGCAGCATTATTTTATTTGTGTTGAAATTATAAGGTTGGAATTCAAACTCATTTGAATTCAAATAGATTGTTTGAATTAGTGGAGTATAGAAAAGAAAAGGAAAGGAGAAAGAATAAAAGCAGCCCAACTCTCTCCCTCTTTTCTTTTCCCCCTTGGCCCACTTCCTCCCTCGGGCCCTCCTCTTTTCTCTCCTCCTCTCCCCGCACGGCCCGGCAGCCGGCCCGTTTTCTTTCCTCAGCGCCAGCCCAGCTTGCCCCGTTTCCCCAGCCCGAGCCGGCTCCTCCCCTCGCGCGCCCCGGCCCAGCGCACGCACCGCTCCCTTGCTCAGCCCGCGCGCGCAGCGCCCCTTCCTCTCTCTGACGAACCGGGCCCGCCTGTCATCCCCATCCTTCCGCCCCTGTCCCCGCAATGGCCGCGCCGCCGCACGGCCGAGACCCCCGGCCCTCCCCCGCCTCAACCGCACCCGAATCTTCGGCCCTGCTCTTCTTATCTTCCTGCGCCACCCCTGGGGCCACCCATTCTCACCAGCGCCGCCCCACACCAACCCTAGACGCGCCCGCCGCCTTTGCCTCCGCTCGGGGCACCCCGCCGCCGCGGGCACGCCGCTCCCCGGCGCTTTAGCTCCGACCGGACCCCGCAGGAGCTTCATCCGAGCACCAGGAACCTATCCGCGGCCGCCTTCCTTGACTCCGGCCACGTAGCGGTTGGTTTTCTACGGAGCTCGCCGCCGGCCTTGTTTCGCCGCGCGTCCGGTCAACTCCGGCCTCGGTGAGCCACCTCCCCACCCTCTCTCTCCGTTGCACGGGTCGCCCCGGTCCCTCGCGCGCCTTTGGACCTGGAGCGCGGCACCACCGGCACCCGCAGCCGCACGGGCTCGCCGGCGCCCCGAGTCTCTGCTCGCCGCCGCCCGGCCGCCATGGCCAAGTTGGCCGGCTCCTTTCCCTCCTAAACAGTTTCCCGTACGCCCCCCCTATCTCCTCGGCCTGATCCCGTTCCAAACCAGCCACAGGACCGCCGGATCGCATGTCCTCCGGCGAGGCGCCGCCGCGAAGGCCGCCTCCAGCGAGCAATCGCCGCCACCTGCGTCCCCAATTTCCCCCGGCCGTTGGATCGGTAGCCCACGTCCCAGATTAGATCGGGATCTCGTGAAATCGTGACCTTTGGATCTGGATCCAGTGGATCAAATCCACCCATACCGGTTCACCCTTGCTTGAATCTGAGCCGTCCGTTCCTGATCCGGCGCGTGAAATTTGATTTCCATTATGATAGGCCCTGGCGCGTTAGATCCCGATCGGACGGACGAAAACCGCGCATACCCCTTCGCGTAGCAGATCTAATCTGAGCCGCCCGACATTGATCCAACGATCCAGATTAAAACGTACCCTTTCAGCCTCGTCTTTTTGCTAAAGAGCCCTCGGGTTTTAAGGAAATCAACCCGCCGTCCAACCCTAGCTCAAAAATAATTACAAACAGGCCCTTTTCTTCCCTTTTAACCCCTGAGCTTTCTGGAATTTGAACCCGTAGTCCATGTGTGGTGTTTTCACGCGCTAGCCCCCGTGTCTAGCCTTTAATTACGTTTTAGTCCTCGGTTTTTGTCCAGAAGCCCCTGGAAGTCCTGTTTTTCTTACAATTAGGTCCCTGGATCCTGTTTTAAGCGCAGTTTTCACGTTTTAGCTCCGTTTTAGGTGTTCTTTATATGCACGCGATCGTTGTAACGCGTAGAATAGCTTTAGACTAGTTTTGTGTGCTGTTTCTATGTAATGTTGTACTGTTTTCTTATATTTTGCTATTGTTTGTGCATGTGTGTATGTGTGGACTATGTTTGACGATCGTGAGTAGACGCGGAGCCTTTGGAGCAGTACCAGGAGCAGCCGTCTTCCGAGCAGTTCGAGCAGCAGCCGGGAGAGTATGAGGAAGGCAAGTATAGCATGAACCTCCTATCACTTTTAAATACAATTTCATACTGCATTTAATTCTGTATACCTATCAGGATTTCCTAGCCACATTTATATCCTTATATATATCCTATGGGTTGCATTCTTGGTTAGTTGTGTTAGGTTGCTGCGCTATAACACACTTGGTCCTTTTTAATTAATTTGATTAATGGTCTTATGCAACTTAATTCTGGAGCCGACCCTCTGTGCTGTGTGCTTGAGTGGTTTGTGCGTCCTTAAAAATATGTTTTTGTAGAAACATGGTTTAGGGGGCCAGCACGGTGCTTAGTGCTTGGTTGGCCACTCTCCCTAAGGACCGGTTCATAGAGCGACAACCTGGGACAACCGCGCAACCACAAGACTGGAATGGGACGGTCTTGACTTACTAATTAGGTCGTGTTGGTTCGGGAGTAACTTACCTGCGTGGGCAAGAGGGGTGGTAAGCTTCAATGGTCCCTGCTCCTCCGGCTTGGTCTGTGCTGTGTGTCTTGTACCCCCGGAGGTGGGCCCCATCGTCGCTGATCCAGAATCCTTAGCGGTTACACCTTACCAACGTGATCCTTTGTAACGGTCTCGTAGTGTGCTTGCTAGCCATCTCACCTAAGGAAGTGTGATGAACAACTAGCGTAGCTCACGACTTGTGGGTAAAGTTGTGCAACCTCTCGAGAGTGTAAAACTGATATATCAGCTGTGCTCACAGTCATGAGCGGCCCAGATCCTCCGTCTGATTAGTGGGGTTATCAACCTTTGACGAGGGCGATTCCCCGGGTGGTTTTGGTTTGGATGGTTCTCAGTAGTTCTTAATTAATACTGATTAATTTATTATGCAATTGGGTTTATGGTAATTCATCCACTGGTAGTAATTAGCTCTAATAAAATTTGCCAAGACTAAAAGCTAATGCAGTTGAGTCAGCCAGCCTAGAGCCTCATAGTTTGTGTTATACTTGTTGAGTACGAATTTGTACTCACACTTGCCTCTCTACTCTTCTGTTCTATTTCGGATATCTTCGACTGCTGCTCAGTGCCCGGCAACGTGGAGGATTACGTCAGCGGCTTCGACGACTTCTAGGCGTTTGTCTCCCAGTCGACGTCCCTGTGGCGCCCAGCTCTTCATGTATCTCTTTTACGCTTCCGCAACTCTTGAACCGATTCTTGATTCGGTTGTAATAAAATAATTCCTTTTATGATTCATTTACGATTTATATTCATGTTATTCGTGATATGTGTTGTAATATCTTGATAATCTGTTGTATATATGCGTGACTTGATCCTGGCGCATGTATGATTGCTCGATTTATGTTCTTATAAATCGGGTGTGACAATAAGCCTCAACATTCCGGTGCAACTGATCCGCGAAACACATCTGGATCGCGCGTTGGTATGTTGCTCCTGCATTCTTCAACCCAAAAGACATTATTTTGTACGCATAAGTCCCGTATGGGGTGATGAATGCAGTCTTGATTTGGTCCTCCTCCTTGAGCGCAATATGATGATACCCTGAGTAGCAATCAAGAAAACAAAGAAGGACACACCCAGCCGTCGAATCGACGACTTGGTCAATGCGCGGCAGCCCAAAATGATCTTTTGGGCAATGCTTGTTGAGATCGGTGTAGTCGACACACATTCTCCATTCATTGTTCTTTTTCTTTACAAGCACGGGATTCGCTACCCACTCTGGATGAATTACTTCTTTAATGAATCCAGCCACGAGGAGTTTAGCGATCTCTCGTTTAATGGCCTCACGCTTGTCGTGAGCAAACCTCCGGAGGCGTTGCTTTTTGGGCATGGCCTTCGGGTCTACATTCAAAGCATGCTCGATCAACTCCCTGGGCACCCCTGGCATGTCCGCAGGTTTCCATGCGAATATGTCTCGGTTAGCCCGAAGAAAGCTGACGAGCGCGAGTTCCTATTTGTCACCTAAGCCCGCGCCAATGACGGCGGTCTTAGATGGATCTCCCTCCTGGAGCTGGATCGATTTGAGGGCCACGCCATCAGTCGACTGGATGCTCGACTTGCTGGCCTTCTTGGAGGGAATTTCTAGCCCAGACTGGGAAAGCTGCTGCGCGGCCGCGAGTACTTCTCCTGAAGCATCTGGCACACGAGTAGTCGAAGCATATTGGATCGCCTCCTGGTTGCAGTCGTATGACTTCTTCAAGTCGCCACGGAGGGTGAGCACTCCACCGAGTCCTGGCATCTTAAGAAGCAGATAAACATAGTGCGGCACTGCCATGAACTTAGCTAGTGCCGGACGACCCAATATTGCGTGGTAAGAGGAATCAAAAGTAGCCACCTCAAACTTGATGAACTCGGTACGATAGTTCTCCCGCGTGCCAAAGGTGACTGGGAGGACCACCGTGCCAAGCGGATGCGCCGCATTACCTGGGACGATCCCATAAAAGGGAGACTTGCTGGGCACCAGCATATCCTTGAAATCCAGGCCCATCTTCTTCAGAGTACTGACGAAGATGAGATTGAGCCCGCTTCCGCCATCGATGAGGACCTTGGTAAGCTTGACCTCTGCCACCACAGGATCCAGGACCAATGGGAACTTACCGGGCTCCGAGAAGCTCGTCCACTGATCGTCGCGAGAGAATGAGATGGGGACCTCCGACCAACGGAGCGGCCGTGGTACCGCCGGCTCGACGGACAAGATCTCCCGAAGAAGCAGCTTCTGGTCCCTCCTGGAACCGAAATCCTCATCACCGCCGAAGATAACGTTGACAACCTTCGAGGCATCCTGAAACTTCGGATTACGCCCCTGGTCATCGTGATCGTCATCCTCGGGTTCTTTGTCAGCAGGCTTCTTATTCTTCTTTCCACCACCGGTGTTGCTGAACGTCCTCCGAAGGTGGTAGCAGTCAATGGCGGCATGGCTAGCGCCCGGATGCCATGGGCACTTCTTCTGCAGGAGTTTCTCAAATTCCTCCTGCGTCGTCGACTTCTTGCCCCGCGAAGGACGATCGATAGCCGCGATGACATCATCTGGCTTTCATTTTCGGGGTGGCCCGGAAAAGTCCCGCTGGCCTTTGTCGCTGCGGTTGTCGGTTGGGCGCCGCAGATTGCTATCATGGCGCCGCGGGAACCGCTCCCGCATCTTCTCCTCCTGCTCGGACCAATCGTGCATCATATCACGAAGGCCCGCAACGGTCTTCGGCCTGTTCTGCCTGAAATCTCTGTATATGCTCGGATCGGTGATGCCGTTGTAAAAGCAGTCGATGATGTCCTCCTCCGAGATGTTCGCGATGGTGGCGCGGACGTCGAAGAAGCGACGCGTGTAGGACCGTAGAAGCTCGTTACGTTCCTGCTTGCACTGGGCAAGATCGTGTCGAGTACCTGCACGGGTAATTGCCCCCTGGAAATTATCGATGAAGACCTTCTTAAGTCGTTCCCAGGAGTCGATTGTGTTGCTGCCGAGGCTCTCCAGCCAAGTGAGCGGCGCAGGGTCCAAAGCCATCGGGAAGTAGACGACTTTGGTGATATTTGAGCCCCCCGCGACGTCAATGGCCGTGGAGTAGCAACGAAGCCACTGCTGGGGAGCCTGCTTGCCGTCGTACTTGGTGATGCCGATCGGCTTGAAGCCCTCCGGGTACTTGTAGCTGCTGAAACGAGCAGAAAAAGCAGGAAATCGATCGCTACAGTCGGTACCTTCATTCTCGACTTCTTCACGGGTCTTGCGCCTGGAAGAAATCACGGTGCGCGCATCGCGGCCTTCATTGATGTGTTGGCGCAGATCCTCCGGAGGAAGTCGATGATGGGCTTGTCGTGGCTGACCCCCTTGCGGTGGCTGCTGCCTCCCGCCAGGGGTCTGGCTCCCGCAAGCGTTGTCGTTGCTGGGTTGACGTCGAGGACGGCCGCTAGCCGTTCGGCTGTGGGTCTGACTTTGACTCTCGCCCACGCGCTCCTCCCTGATGGTAGGCGCCGGGTTGTGTTGATCCAACTGGATCCAAGCCCTCTGCGCGTACAAGAGTGCTTGACGTACCTCCGGGTCATGGCTGCGCTCGAGGATGGCTGTAACCCTGGCGATGTTGGCCACCGGAGTCCGAAACCCCCGTTCGCTGACGGCGGCGAACTCAGGATCAAGCTCGCGATGCATAGATCGCCTACGCTCGTTGGCCCTCCTCCGCCGGATTGTGCGGGCCCTGTTTCTGGCCCTCCGCGCTTCACGATCGGCGTCGTTCTCATCACCAACATTGGCCGTGATCTCATCCTCGGAGATCGCTTCAAAATTGTCGATGAGAAAATCCCCACCGTCCTCGCCTTCTTCGGCCATCAGCACCTGGCGGGAGGAAAGCTCATGAGAACCTTCGTCGACTAGTTCAGTCGTCCCCTCCGCCGCGGTGGCCAATGGCCTGCCTTCCTGAAAAGGCAAGGGCTCGAGGTGAGCCACGAGTCGACCCTCTGCCTCGAGTGGTTCGGGGAGCGTTACGCCCCTCCAGTGCACCACGTGCCCCCCCGGCAAAGAGGTGACCACCAGATCACCGGTACCGGAACAACCCGAAGCCCCCCGACACGCGGTGGCTTCAAGTTTTCCGATCTGGAGTAACAAGTCCAGGTCCTTCTCAAACATGGAGAGGGACCCAAAGGCGTCGGCCTCCTGAAGACCAGTGGCCGATTCGCACAAACCGAGCTGAGATCGGCTAAGCAAATCCCTAGGTTGGAACAAGTCCAAACCAGGGAGAGTTGCCGCAACACCAGAAGAAATCGAGGCTGAAGCGGACTCCACCTTGACCTGTGCTGCGGGAGCGTGGAGCGGCAAGTTGTCGAGGTCGTCGACAAACTTGTCGAGGTCGCTGCAGAAATCCGTAGCGGAGGTTTTTGGCTTCATGTCGACGAGGAATCACTGGAAACTGCCCGCACCATCTGCGATGCAGACCCATAAACCAAAAACAAACGTCGTGCCCTGAGAGGGAACCGACCTGACGAATCTGAACGAAGCCATCGAGCTCGCCGGTGGATCTTTTACGCGCTCCCCTACCTGGCGCGCCAGCTGTCGGTGTTTAACCGGCTGCCCACCGTGGGATATACCCAAGATGGTAAGTTTTGGGTGAGGGGACGCCGAGATCAGGAACTCGAAGGTGCAAGGCACACAAGACTTAGACAGGTTCGGGCCGCACGGAGCGTAACACCCTACGTCCTGTATGGTTTGTATTGCCTTCTGTATAGAATGACCTAATGATCTTCTGTTTCGAGGGGGTCCCTGACCTCCCTTATATATCCGAGAGGCCAGGGTTACAAAGATGCTGACCAACCTTTGCCGAGGGATCCTAGCAGAACATGTCTCGGATAGATCCTCTCCGCGTTGGTTAGCTCTATCTCCTATTTAAACAGGATAAATAAAAGATAAACAAATGAATAAGAGATAAGACGAACTTAATCTCTTAAACCTCCGTAGACTACGCTACATGCCCAGCCCGGTAGCCCCGGGTCTGACAGTGGGGAAGCTTGAGCAAAGACTTGGCACTGATGGATAAAGGCAACGGTGAAGAGCAAGTTAAGTTGAGATCGATGAACCAATAAGGTCACATGATGATATGAAGTGGATCATATCATGGAAGGAAGATAAAGGCAAGTGTTGACTCATGATGATGAACAAAAGGCTTAATGGAGGTTGGTGCTTGTGTGGCATCAACATTTGAGAAGATGAAATGGAATGCGCAAGGAAAAGGTATAAATTATAGGGCATTTCATTTCACTGGTCATAGGTTGTGTAGAGAAGTACATGACCGGATTTAGGATAGATGGTCATACTATTAAGAGGGGCAAACTTGTTTGCATATTGATCATCTAGTGCCACTTGAGCGATCTAACTCTGCATACGTTGCTAGGATTGAGTGGCATTGAAAGTTTTAAAAAAAAGGACATTTGAAAATGCTAACTAAGGCTTAAAGGTATTGATCATCCATGGGAGATCATTTGGAGTTGGCATGCTTTGGAAAAAAGGTTTTTGTTATGCCCCTAACTATGGGTTGGATCTTGGATTGGTTTTCTAGGTTGATCCATTTTGTTTTGGATCCTTCGTTCATGTGGGATGAGTAGTCTTCTGAACAAGTTTTCCATAGAGTCCAAGATCTACTGGAGTTAAAAGTTATGAGTGTTTTACCGAGGACCGGTTATGTTGAAAATGGAGCTGTGGACCGTCCGCTACTGGGAGGCAGACCGTCTGCCGATTTCTTGTTTAAGTTCAAGTAGAACCATTCCTGGCTCTAGGTGAAGTTCCAAAGTGTACTGCGAACAGTCCGCTACTGGGACGCGAACAGTCCGCCGGGTAACGTTCAAACGGGCACAGAAACTTGGTCATTTCTGTGTTGGATGTCAAAGTGAACGGCCGACGGTCCGCCCTAGGGAGCGGATAGTCTGCCACATAACACAAATTGGTTTGGTGGTAAAGTTCATGGTAGGACCAATCTAATCTGTCATGTCCCTGGTGTCCGAAATTTTTAAAGCGCAGACGGTCCGCCCTAGGGGTGCGGACGGTCCGCCGACTAACTTTTGAAACCAGACAGAACTTGGGAGGTTCTGTGTGATCGGGGTCTTTGTACTGCAGACGGTCTGCGAGCTACGACGGATGGTCCGCTAGGGCTATAACGGTTGACTCTGACACACATTAATTGTGTTTCTAGCCATTGGGTTTGAATGGTGGACAGTCCGATCTCTATGAGGCGGACAGTCCGCGATAACTCTATTTTGATGGGTTTTTTAAGGTAACGGCTAGTTTGAGGCCTCCCTCTATAAATAGAGGTGGTGGCCGGCCATTTCGTGTAGTTGAGCACCTTGGGGACTTAGTGTCCTTGTGTGAGAGTGCTTGGGAGCCCTCCAACTCACTTGTGATTAGTGCTAATCAAATCGGCTAAGTGAGAGAGCGATTCTAGTGCGTTGCATTGAGAGATTGCAAGAGAGTGGCACTAGGTGATTGAGTTGCAAGCCGGTGGTGCTTTTTACTCTTGGAGGTTGCCACCTCCTACACGGCTTGGTGGTGGTGTCGCCATTGAAGCACACAAGAAGCTTGTCAGGGGTACCGTGCTCACCCCGCGGGAGACGCGAAGAGCAACACTATGTAACGCCCCAGTTCCAAATATGGCTCAGTTCTACTCGCACGTTGAGTAGAACACGCACTCACACCAACCCCGCTTACGCTTTCATCCTCTCTTCACGTAAAACGGTTAACCCGGAGGTTGAAATGCACTTGGCACTTGGGTTTATATGTTGGTGAGGCTCACCCTCAACTAGCAAGGTGGGACAACTCCCTACACATGCCATGCCACTCACACTTGGGCCACTAGTGGGCTCAAATTCATCCTTGTTGGGCCGGGATGTGACATACGCCCCCCTAAAGGACCCGACATCCTCATCGTCAACATACCCGCACACACTGGGGCAATCGACAGGAACTTTCCCTCTTAGCACACGTCGTCCATGCGTCTAGTACCGGCACACATGCCATGCCGTGTGACCACACACGGGTCCACACGCGCCATGCACCATATGTCCGCGTCCCTAGCACGCACACGCCCGTGTAACCGTGAGAGTTGGCTCTGATACCAATTGTAATGCTCCAGTTCCAAATATGGCTCAGTTCTACTCGCACGTTGAGTAAAACATGCACTCGCACCAACCCCGCTTACGCTTTCGTCCCCGCTTCGCGTAAAAGGGTTAACCCGGGGGTTGAAATGCACTTGGCACTTGGGTTTATATGTTGGTAAGACTCACCCTCAACTAGCAAGGTGGGACAACTCTCTACACATGCCATGCCACTCACACTTGGGCCACTAGTGGGCTCATATTCATCCTTGTTGGGCCAGGATGTCACACACTAGTAGGACGAGGTGTGAAGAGCTCCAAGTGGTCCAGCCAGATCAAGTGCTAGAGCTCGGTGTGAGCACTCCATGTGGGAGAGTGTGCTTGCGGGTCACCACTAGCTAGAGGATCGGCGGCAACCTTGGGCTTGCCTCAACAGGGATTAAGTGGTTGGCAAACCACCGAACCTCGGGATAAAAACCGCCGTGTCAACTTGTTCTTCCCATTGGTTTGCAATTCCCTTCACTAGCTTGTATTTACTTGTTCATATACTTGTGTAGTAAAGTAGTTGCTCTCTCTTGTGCTAGTTGGCTTGTGTAGCTAAGTAGTCTTGCTTAGTTTGTGTAACTAAGTAGATGCAAGCTCTCTAGTTTAGTTTGTGTAGCTTTGCTAGTTGAGTAAGTACTAGTTGTGCTTAAGCTTGGTGCGCTTTGCATACTAGTATGAGTAGGAGCTCCCTAGTTTTTTGAGTACTAGTTGCTAGGCTTGTGTGATCTTGCAAGCTAAAATTGTGTAGGTGAGTTCTACCTAGCCTGGCACCTTAGTTGCTCAATTAGGATCTTTTGTAAGGTGCTTGTGATAGATAGAGGGGTATAGTCTTGGCTAGACCGATTAGTTTTATTCCGCATTCGTTTTGGTTAGCGGATACTTTTAAGTTTTAGAAAGGACTAGTCACCCCCTCTAGTCCGCCATCTCGACCCTACAATTGGTACCAGAGCCGAGGTCTCTCTTTTGCGGTCTTCACCGACCCGAGAGGATGGCAACTAGTGGGCTTGATATTAAGTGTGATACATACATTTTTGAGGGCACACACTTTGCTCAATGGAAACTTCATATGCTTGATCATTTTTGTGCAAAAGGTTCTAAGTTTTGGTGGATTGTTGTTAATGGCCTCACTCATGTCTTAGATCATAAAAATCTAAACAAAGCTCAAAGGCTTTGCTTTGAACTCGATGCACATGCTTATCATTATATGATGGATGCTGTGAGTATGGAGGTATTTTATAAGTTGAACTCCAAGGGAAGTGCTCATGACTTGTGGGAGTCACTCAAACACCTCTATGGTGACTTCTCCACTTGGGAAGAAAGAGGATGAGCCCAAGGAGGAGGCGCATGAGGATGTTGAGCACATCCAAAACTTGATAGTTGTGGAGGATTGCTCCACCTCATGGTCAAGTAATGATGATCGATATACACAAGAGCACTTGACAAGGTTGATGATGACGACTCAAGTGATGCAATTGATGATTCTACTCCAAGCACACTTGATGATATTGATGATGGTTCATGCTTGGATGATATTGCTACTACAAGCTCATCCATACCACTACATTGCTTCATGTCACAAGGTGACACAAAGGTATCAAGTTGCAATGTAATTTATCATGATTCGTATGATGAGCTTGTTAGTAGACTTGCTGGCATGAACATAGCTTTAGAAAATGAGATGGCAAAAGCAATGAAATTGAAAACTGAAAACTCATTTCTAAAGAATGCATGTGAACGACAAAAGCATCTACTTTATGTTATTAGTTGTTCACATGAGGAGCTAAAATTGACTCATGAGGAACTTAGTGTTGCTCTTAGTAACTTGGTAGAAGACCATATTTTTCTCGCTAACAAGCTTTCTAATAAAGAAACTAAAACTAGTGAGAGCTCAACACATGGATTAGATGATCAATTGTGAAATGTTGCTAACCCTTGTGATGTAGGCAAGAAGCATGTATCCACCTCTTGTGATGAATTATTAGCTGTGCCATGTTCTTCACATATAGATGCTTTTTGTTTTTCTATGTCTTGTGAGACTAATCTTTTGAAGGAGAACATTGAGCTCAAAAATGAAGTGAAGAATTTGAGCAACAAGTTAGAGAGGTGGTGTGGATCAAAAGTTACCCATAAACACATGATCAAGAATCAAAGAAGCTATGGTGACATGAGTGGCATTGGCTTCAACAAGAGCAAAGTCAAAGGCAAGAGATGGGGTGAGAAAAGATATGAAAGAGAGATGAAGAAGTAAGAACAAGTGAAGCTATCTCACTTCATGTGCTACCAATTCCATGAGATGGGACATTGTCACACCCGATTTATAAGAACATAAATCGAGCAATCATATATGCGCCAGGATCAAGTCACGCATATATACAACAGATTATCAAGATATCACAACACATGTCACGAATAAAAGCGTATAAATTATAAAATGAATATCTTTATTACAACTGAATCAAGAATCAGTTCAAGGAATGTGGAAGCGTAAAATGAATACATGAAGAGCTGGGCGCCACAGGGACGTCGACTGGGAGACAAACGCCTAGAAGTCGTCGAAGCCGCCGACGTAGTCCTCCACATTGCCGGGCACTGAGCAGCAGTCAAAGATATCCGAAATAGAACAGAAGAGTAGAGAGGCAAGTGTGAGTACAAACTCGTACTCAACAAGTATAACACAAACTATGAGGCTCTAGGCTAGCTGACTCAACTGCATAAGCTTTTAGTCTTGGCAAATTTTATTAAAGCTAGTTACTACCAGTGGATGAGTTACCATAAACCCAATTGCATATTAAATTAATCAAAATTAATTAAGAACTACTGAGAACCATCCAAACCAAAACCACCCGGGGAATCTCCCTAATCAAAGGTTGATAACCCCACTAATCAAAAGGAGGATCTGGGCCGCTCATGACGGTGAGCACAGCTGATATATCAGTTTTACACTCTCGAGAGGTTGCACAACTTTACCCACAAGTCGTGAGCTACGCTAGTTGTTCATCACACTTCCTTAGGTGAGATGGCTAGCAAGCGCACTACGAGACCGTTACAAAGGATCACATTGGTAAGGTGTAACCGCTAAGGATTCTGGATCAGCGACGATGGGGCCCACCTCCGGGGGTACAAGACACACAGCACAGACCAAGCTGGAGGAGCAGGGACCATTGAAGCTTACCACCCCTCTTGCCCACGCAGGTAAGTTACTCCCGAACCAACACGACCTAATTAGTAAGTCAAGACCGTCCCATTCCAGTCTTGTGGTTGCGCGGTAGTCCTAGGTTGTCGCTCTATGAACCGGTCCTTAAGGAGAGTGGCCAACCAAGCACTAAGCACCGTGCTGGCCCCCTAAACCAAGTTTCTAACAAAGACATCTTTTAAGGATGCACAAACCACTCAAGCACACAGCACAGAGGGTCGGCTCCAGGATTAAGTTGCATAAGACCATTAACCAATTAATTAAAAAGGACCAAGTGTGTTATAGCGCAGCAACCTAGCACAACTAACCAAAATGCAACCCAAGGGATATATATATATAGGATATAAAGTGTCTAGGAAAGTCCTTATAGGCATACAGTATTAAAATGCAGTATGAAATTGTATTTAAAAGTGATAGGAGGTTCATGTTATACTTGCCTTCCTCGTACTCTCCCGGCTGCTGCTCGAACTGCTCGGAAGATGGCTGCTCCTGGTACTGCTCCAAAGGCTCCGCGTCTACTCATGATCATCAAACATAGTCCACACATACACACATGCATAACCAAAGCAAACTATAAGAAAACAGTACACCAATACAATAGAACAGCACACAAAACTGGCCTAGAACTATTCTACACATTACAACGATCGCATGGATATAAAGAACACCTAAAACGGAGCTAAGACGCGAAAACTACGCTTAAAACCAGATCCACGGACCTATTTGCGAGAAAAACTGGACTACAGGAGGGTTCTGGATAGAAACCAAGGACCTAAACATAATTAAACCCTAGACTCAGGGTCTAACACGCTAAAACCTTAAGGCTGGACGGCGGGTTCAAAATCCAAAGAGCTCAGGGGCCTGAACGAATAAAACAGGGCTTTTCCGTAATTACTTTTGAACTACAGATGGACTGCGGGTTGATTCCAGAAAAACCCGAGGGCTCTTTAGCAAAAAGACTGGCTGAAGTGATACGTTTTAATCTGGATCGTTGGATCATGATCTGGCGGCTCGGATTAGATCCATCTCGCGAAGGGGTACGCGCGCACGGTGACCGTCGGATCTGGATCCAACGCTCCTGACTCTCACTTAACTCGGATCTGGTACCGCCGCTGGATCGGAGATGGACGATCCAGATTTAAACTGAGGGCGAACCGGTATCCTCTGATCCGGACTCTTGGATCTTGATCTGGCAGTCCTGATCTAACGCGGCTGTGGCAGAACCAACCTGAATTATACCGGCTCAAGTACGCGAGTCCACACCGGAGGGCTCCAACGTGCTTCAAACGGTATAATCCCTTGGCCTGTCGGGTAATGTCCCGATAAACCACCGATACACAGGATCAAATAAGGTTACCTCACACGAAGGTGAGTCCAGAGATACAATCACCATCTCATTTACATCACAGAGGAAATTACGTTACAAGGGTTCCAAAAGAGGTACGAAGATTTAAAATTCAGAGAAAAATTTACAAACTGTTAAAACTATAGTTTTTAGCAGCGGAAAACATACGCGATGATTACAACACGTCGTTAAGACGGACGCCATGCTAAGCCCGGGCACGACATTACTCGATATCACCAGTGCTGGCCGGGGACGGATCCCATTCCACGGACCAATCATCTGGAAGAGCACAGGGCCAAGGCAAGGAAAGAGTAGGGTCTTCATAGATATCACCTGAAAAACATTCAACTAGCAAGGCTGAGTATACTAATACTCAGCAAGGCTTACCCGTCCCATGGTATACTTAGCCATGTAACTAGACTTATAAAGGCTTTTAGCTTTGGGTAGAGTTTTCAGCTGAAAAGCAACAAAGAGTAGATCCTTACTTTCAACTTTTAGCTTTCAGATTCTAGTGGATTAACCATTCTAGGTAAGCACCTATAACTACTCAAACATGGTAGAATCTTTAATCAAATATCATCTTTGATAATCATAAAGTTGCTCTTGTTACTCTATGTGGTAAAGGGAATAAGCAGTCTCATACATCGTGAGAGGCGGACGATTCCTGAATCGAGATTCAAACCTTGCAAGGTAAACCTAACACACACGCTTGGAACACCACAGGGTCGTTCCGAAGCAACCGTTTACCTTTCATTCCGACTCGTGGATCAGATCCACCACAAGCGACTGCAGGTCATACGCACTTTCAAAGTGCAGGATATACGTCTGTAGCGCGACTACAAAACCCGTATTCCTGGTTGCCCAGCAACACGTATGCCTACACGTCGAACAAAGTAACCAAAAGAAGCAAATACATGTGGTGGGGGGTATGTCCACTCCTCGGGCCGATCGGTTACTAGGCTTACCGCTTACCATATTTCACGGCATGTGGCTAGTACTTTCAAACGCTTAACCACCGCTACCACACACTGCGACCTTATCAAATTCCACAACACAGACGGGATATCATCTCAACCATGATACCTCACAATTCCCGTCCGTCATCCTTATAGTGATAACAGGAATGTAAACATTACAACTCCTATATCGCGCGAGTGACAGGAAATCACTCGACTTCTACCGGTCCTATAAGCAGAGCAGCTATTCGGACTCAATTCTAGTGTTCAATACATTGGTTCCTGGAATAATGCAACTATGGTTTCTAAACAACTCCTAAGAACCTAATGCATAAAGATATACATAAATAGTATAAGTTGCAGTGTAATAAAATAGGGTTATGTCCGGGGCTTGCCTTTACTGGTAGGGCTGAAGTCAGTAAAGTTAAGATCTTCTGAACTTTGGTTCAGGACTTCAGATAATTCCGCGACGAAGTTCTCGGAATCTTCAGAACAAATTCCTTCTGGTTCCGAAATCAGTTGATAATCTCCGTCGGCGAGAGTGGTCGAGTCTATATGATATGCAAGATGGAGTTCAATGAATGCATACGCTTTTATTTCAATTCACAATATAGTTGCAATCCAAATAAAGGAACATTCCATTTCAATAAACAACCTAACTACCCTGTATTGGGCAGTCATTTATCGAGTATTAACTAAACTAACTAGTTACGTTAAGCAACAGGGTGGGTTACCCTAAAGACCTATACTAACTTCATTAGGTAACATGTTTGGTTATCTAATTGGTTGGTGTATAGATCTTGGTTTTAATTGATGAGGATGCATCAGGTTTAGCCGATTGACGTGCTTTGGTTATGTCTAATAGAGGCGTGTCTACTGTACAATCTTACTGATCTAAAGTTGTGTACTTTGGTCTGGATAGCTGATTGACAGGTGCACTGGTTTTCTAATTGATCGATGAAAACATCGATCACTTTAGCAGAAGGATGTTTCCTAAAGCGGCTGTGTCCTAATTAATCTGTGTGAGCATCGGCGTACTTAGCTGATCGCGTGCGTATCAGCATAGCGGATCCATGCTTTAGCAAAACTAGTCGTTTGGTGATTTGACCTTCTAGCCGATTTGGTGTATCGGCACATTCGCCGATTTATACATCGGTAGAATTAGTCGAGTGATGTATCGGCATAGCTAGTTGATTAGTGCGACTAACTAGCCGATAGTGTATTGGTAGACTAGTCAAACTATGTATCCGTACGGTTTGGGCCTCGGCGTGCTCAGCCGATTGGTGGGTCGGCTATGTAACTGGTTTTCATCCTTAATGTTCTCCTACATCTATTGGGGTACATCAGCCATGTAGCTGATTGTCCTACTATGCACTAACTGTGCCTTATTGAGATGCGCTTAAGTGTTAACCTAGATAACTAGGTGTGGTTGCATCGACTTGATCACGTCAGTACAACAATCAATTGTCATACAGCCGATGGGGTTATCTAAGTTAGACCTATTTCAAGAATTAGGTGTAACAGAACACTAATATTAAACTAGGTTGGTGAGACCACAAGTGCGGAGTTAGATTAAGGAGGATGTGGTTGAGGGTATGTAACCGGCAAACATATAGCCGATTTCTCAACCGATAAATCGGCTGATAACAAGAATCCTAAGATTGTGTGTGCATTGACTATGTGCAGCCGATTCATTATCTAAATCGGATGGCTAGCTGATCACTGTGCGCATCGGCATAGCCGATTTGTGTTTTTACCAAACTAGTTGATCTATGAACATCAGCATGCTAGCCAAACAGGGTAGGTACTATTTGGTTGCGCATTGGTAAATTGGTCGAGAGTGTGAGCATCGACCGAGCTAAAATGTGCGCATGCGTTAAATTTGTGAATTGGCATAAGTAGCCGATTCTCTATGTTGTACCGGCTGTGCTTAGCCGATAGATACATTCTCTATTGGATGTGCCTATCCAATTCTTGACTGGAGTGTTAACTGAAGTAATTAGTGTTTGATTGGTTCGATTTTATCAGTCAAAACAACCGATTGACGTATAGCCAACGCGGTTGTCTAGATTGGACTGGGTCAATTAGGGCACTAACATTGGATCGAACCGATAGGGTGGTTAACATCGGCCGAGGGGCTTTTGCCGGCAGGGAAGAAGTCAAAAGGCTTATGGCCGATAGGGTTACGCCTATCGAAAATCGGCTGAACTAGTAGCCGATTGCTAAGCCTAGTTACAAAGGTATATCAACTAAGTAGTCGATACATAAGGTATGACCAAGATCTTTATATAGAAAGGGCTCTAGCAAGATTGCAATCAAAACCAGGGTAAAGGCATAAGCATCTATATAAATGAAGGTTAACCAAACATCACAAACATTAAGGACTACACAGCACATGAGCAAAACCTGACAGGTAACTTCAGAAATTCATACCTAGATGTCTAACCTACCAAGGATGTTGTTCTTCAACAACTTGGAAAGATTATATAAATGAATTGTAATTCATTGCAATTGGAGCAGTACAACTACAGATACGAATTTAACCCTAACAAGTATAGGCAAAGTCTAAAGCAAGATTTTTCGACTAATACATACAAAATTATACACATACTGCATAGATCTACTCACAAGGATTCCATAACATCTTCATTTGACATTTTATGATTTTTATATCATTTTCTATGGATTTTATAAGTTAGTTGCTTTGCACACATAAAATAATAAAAGAGTTTCGCAGAGAGGCCCTCAGTTTCTCACCGGCGGTGATGGCAAGTTCCATTTGCTGCAGTTCGTTGCAGTCGTGGCGAGGGATACGATGGGGTCGCCAGATATGGGGTCGTCGTCGTCATTGTGCTGCTGTTGTGCTTGTGTGAGGGAAACATGTTGACACGGCCAGAAACTTTCCCTCTCCTGATCACTCGTGCACGAACGCAAGGAAGGAGATGCACAATAATTCCAGCGACGAACGCCCCGGCCGCAACGATGGCCAGGAGCTGGCCTCCACGCCATGATCCGCAAGACCCGCTCGACGTCGCCATGAGCCAATCGCTCGTCCGGGCAACACGGCCTCACCCATGCAGATCAGCGCCACGCACCACTTCCCTAACTAACTTCAACCATGGCCGCTGAAGCTTCCCTGCAGCTCACGCACGATTCGGTCCACCAGCGCGCTATGACCCGCACTGCCGGACCCGCTCTTGCACCGCGCCTATGCGCATCCACACTGTGCTACGCCAGCACACGCCGCCACCAACTCGCCCGGCACGCGCACCACAGCCTTCGCGCCCACTCCCGCACCTCGCGCGCTTGCGCCGTGCCATCGGCTCGCGTGTGCTCCTGCGCATCCGCGCGCCTGAGCCGCATCAGCGCCCTTGGCTGCGCTGCTCGCTCTCACCACTGCTGTTCTGCGCGCCAGCGCTCTCCGCCTTGGGTCACCACCGGCCCGCCTGCCGCTTGGGCTACGGCCGCCTGCCGCAGCCGCGCTCACACCTGCGGCCGTACCGAACCGCGCCTGCTCGGCCTCCGCTTGCTCGCGCCACGCGCACCTGCATGCCCGCGAGCCGCTCCTGGGCCTGCTGCTCGCCCGCCTGTGCTGCCGCTCGCTCCACCAGCGCGCCGCCAGCACCTGCCTCCGCTCGCTCCTGAGCCGAACCGAGCACCGCGCGCCTGTGCTGCCTCGACCCCGCCGCTCCGCGCGCCTGCATCAGCTCGCCTGGCCGCTGGCTCTCGCGCACGCGCAGCGCCCAGCCGAGCCGCCGCCAGCCCGCGCGGCTGCCTGCTGCGGCTGGCCCGCTGCTCCCTGCGCTCGCCTGGGCCACCGAGCCGCCCAAGCTCGCCTCCAGCCGCGCGCCTCCGGCTCCTGTGCGCGCTCCTGGCCGCGCCGCCCGCGCGCCTGGGCCCGCTTGCCCCCGCGCCGAGCGCCTCCTGCCGTGGGCCGCCGCCCCGCCCGGGCCTGCACCGCCCCTGTGCGCCTGCTGCGCGCACACGCCGCTCGCGTGGGCCGCAGCCGTGCGCGCTCCCCCGCTCTGCGCTGCCACCTGCGCGCGCTGCCCCAGCGCCGGCCGCTGCTTGGGCCGCTGCTGCTTGCCTGACTTGGTGCCGTGTGGAGAAGAAAAACAGAGGCAGGGAAAAGGAGCACCATCTGGTGGAGGAAGAAGAGAGGAGACGCCAGGGAACAGATAAGGCAGAGGGAGTGGATGAGGATTGGGATGGTGCTGCCAGTGAAAGGAGGAAGGAAGGAGACGCCAGTGATAAGAGAACAGAGGAGAAGGAGGTGAGGAGATAGTGGCGCGTGGAATTTTTGCAGCAGGAGGTGGCAATCGGAACAGCGGTGAGTTGCAGAGCAGTGAAACAGAGCAGCGCCAGAGGAGGAAGAAGAGAAAGGGAAATTCCTGAGGACTTGTTTGTAATTTTAGAAAATTACGGGGACCTCTTGGTAAAAACAAATTTAACCACTGTTCTAGGGCTCAAACATAAATGTGACCAAAATGAAAGTTATACAACTTTTTAAGATCTACAACTTTATTTTAGGGTTTGATCTCCAAAACTCAAAATATGAGGTTTTATTTTAAGACTTGGACTAAACTTGAATTTTATAAAATCTTTATCATTGTTAGTATAAATTATATATAACCTTGGGTCTATTCGCAAATTGCTAAGTAAGTCATGATTACTTACATTATTACCTTTTTATTTCTAGTAATTTTGGAAAGTTACTTTTGTAAATCACCTATTTTGCATAAAAGGACTTGTTCTTTTATAAAATTACATAAATACCCTTATTTTTACAACTTTACCCAAAAATTTTTATACACTTCAACACATACATTTTAAATACAACTATTGGATAAATATATACTTTTTACAGGGAGTAGATTAAGAAAAATATATTTGCAAAACCACCCTTCTCTTATTTTGAAGTTACCTTCTGTACAATTACATTTTACAAAAACAACCCTAGGTTTTTCTGTAATTATAAAAATACCCTTTTTATTTGCACCTTAAATTTTCAAAAGCTTCACATATCACGCACACGCTTTATACAACCAAACACATATTTCACACCAACAAATATATGTCTAACTTACAAGCACATAAACTGTCACAGCGGCCCGTTCTAATCTCGGCCGTTCGGCCTGGAATCCCACGGCTCGGAACTACTGGGCTCACGGGCGGTGGAGGAGGTCACCGGAGCACGTCTCCGTGGCGGTGCCTCATCGGCGTTTCGTCGGAGCAGGCGTTCTGGGCCGTCAGCAGGTCTTTTGGCCTGCGGTTTGGCCGTAGAGCATGAGCGCGGGATGGGTAATCCACTGGTGGGCTCAGGAAGGGGCGACATCGGTCGGAGGGAAAGGCTCACGGAAAAAGGCGGCTCGGGTTCGCCGGCGTACCGTGCGGTGCGGTTCTGGCTCGGGTTTGGGCTGCGCTTCACACGGTTCCGCACCAGCGCGACACTAGAAAGCTTCCGAGGCTCTGGTCACGGGGCATCGGGCACAGGGCGGAGCGGCCGGTGGAGAGGAACTATTCCTCGCGGCCGTGCACTAGAAAGCGGCGATCCGGCTGCTGCAGGAATCTAGGGGCTCCAAGGATTAGCGCAAAACGATCCTGGGGATGAGGGAATGCTCACCGGGGCTGGGATTGGCCGGAGGCGCGGCGGCGGGCGGTGGTCGACGACGGCGGCGGCGGACCGACCTCACCTGCATCAATGTCGGGTCAAATCCGGCGTAGAGGCTCGGGCTCGGGTGGGCTGGAGGTTTGCGGCGGCTTAGGGTGGCCCGAGGGTAGCTCAGATAAGAAGAGGGGGGATGGCCGCCTCGGCGTGGGAATCAATCGAGCAACGGAGCTCCCGATCCTCACGGGATCGTTGCGACCCGTCCTGATCCGAGCGCGGCGCGCTTCTAGAAGAACCCAGGCAGGGGATGGAACCGACGCGCGGCTCGGACTGGATGTGGCGCGGGGAAGAGGGCCCGGGGTGCGGTGGCGCAGGGCCACGGTCAGCGGCAGGGCGGCCGAACCGGCGGAGGGGAAAAAATAGAGGAGGGGGCGAGGGGGAAGAGACGCCTGACCGGTGGGACCGGCCTGGCAGAGAGAGAAAGGGAGAAAGGGGAGAGCGGGCCGTGTGCGGGGAACGGGGGAAGAGCTGGGGAATGATGGCGCACGGGCTGGGCCGAGGGAAAAGGGAGAAGAGAGAGATGCGAGACTGAGGTGGAACTGGGCCGGGGCTCGGCCCACGCGGGGGAAAGGAGGGGAAAATAGGCCCGAGGGGAAGAGAGGGGGTTTGGGCTGCTGGGCTCTCCTTCCTTTGCTTCTTCTTTTCTTTTCCTTTACTCAATCTATTCAAACAAACTATTTGAATTCAAATAGATTTGAATTCAAACCCTACAAGCTCAACACAAGAAAAATAATGCTCCAGCATGAATGCACAAACATGTTGACCCTATAATTAGTTTTATTTTCTTGTGTTATAAATTGTTTTAAATGCAAGGTAAATTTGAGAAAAACCTTGGAAATTTCATTTGAGCCAAAATAAATTCATTATAATTTAAGGAAATTACCTTAGGGTGTTACAAACCTACCCCCCTTACAGGAATCTCGTCCCGAGATTCGAATAGGCTAGTTAGCAAAGAGATCGGGGTATGTCTTCCTTAGCTCATCTTCTCGCTCCCAGGTAGCCTCATCCTCCGTGTGGTGACTCCACTGAACACGGCACATCTTGATCTTCTTGTTCCTGGTAACTCTCTCAGATGTCTCCAGAATTTTCACCGGATGCTCGATATAGGTCAGATCCTCCTGCACATCCAACCCTTCTATCGGTGCTTGCTCCTCTGGCACCCTCAAGCACTTATTCAGCTGAGACACGTGGAACACATCGTGCACTCCCGAGAGACTGGAAGGTAACTCCAAACGATACGCCACCTCACCTTTCCGTTCCAACACCCTGAACGGACCGATGTATCGAGGGGCTAGCTTCCCTCTTACATTAAACCTGCGGATTCCTCTCATCGGCAAGACCTTCAGGTACACATGATCACCCACTGCAAAGGTCAGATCTCGACGACGAACATCCGCGTAGCTCTTCTGACGAGTCTGAGCGACCCTCAGATTCTCGCGCACCTGCTGTACCAATTGCTCTGCCTCTTCAACAATATCTGGACCAAATACCTGCCTCTCACCAATCTGATCCCAATACAGCGGAGTCCTGCATTTCCGACCATACAGGGCCTCGAACGGGGATTTCTTTAGATTGGCCTGATAGCTGTTGTTATACGAAAACTCTGCATACGGCAGGCATTTATCCCAGCTGGTACCATACTGAATAGCACAAGCTCGAAGCATATCCTCCAACACTTGGTTGGTTCTCTCTGTCTGCCCATCTGTCTGAGGATGATAAGCAGTACTGAAGCGCAGCTTCGTATCCAACGAATCATGCAACTGCTCCCAGAACCGTGAAGTGAACTGAGATCCTCTGTCAGATATAATCTTCTTCAGAACTCCATGCAGACAGACAATCCTGGAGATGTACAACTCTGCGAGCCTAGCACGAGTAAGTAGTGTTCACCGGAATGAAGTGAGCAACCTTCGTCAACCGATCCACTACTACCCATATGGAGTTCTACCCTTTCTGAGTACGAGGCAAGCCAACAATGAAGTCCATAGTGATTTCCACCCATTTCCACTCTGGAATCTTCAACGGCTGCAATAGACCTGCCGGTCTCTGATGCTCTGCCTTGACATGCTGACAAGTGTCGCAGATAGCCACGTACTCCGCAACGGAACGTTTCATTCCATACCACCAGAATCGTTCCTTCAGGTCGTAATACATCTTCGTGCTGCCAGGATGGATAGAATACGCTGTATCATGAGCCTCACTCAGAATCAACTTCCTGAGATCTGCTACATCCGGCACACATATACGACCCTTGTACCACAAGGTACCCTGATCATCCTCTCTGAAATGAGGGGCTTTGCCAATCTTGAGCAATTCACGGATCTCCTGCAGCTTCTGATCTTCCTTCTGATGCTGCCGGATCTCGGCCTCTAGAGTGGGTTCTGCCTCGAATGATGTACCCGAGGTATGACACAAGAAACCCAGACTCAACTGCTCAAACTCCTCGCATAACTCCTGAGGCATCTGAAAAGCCACGGCCATGTTAACATAGCTCTTCCTACTTAGAGCATCTGCTACAACATTAGCCTTGCCCGGATGATAGTGAATCTCCAGGTCATAATCCTTGACCAACTCTAGCCATCTTCTCTGCCGCATGTTCAGTTCACTCTGAGTGAAAATATACTTGAGGCTCTTGTGATCGGTGTAAATATCACACCTCTGCCCAAACAAGTAATGCCTCCATATCTTCAGAGCATGCACAACCGCAGCTAACTCCAGATCATGAGTGGGATAATTCAGCTCGTGCTGACGCAACTGCCGCGAGGCATAAGCTATCACTCTGCCTTCCTGCATCAGGACGCAACCAAGACCATCCCTCGAAGCATCACAATACACTGTGAACCTCTTGCTCTGGTCTGGCAGCGTAAGGACTGGCACCGTAGTCAACCTCTTCTTCAGCTCCTCGAAGGCCTTCTGACGCTCATCAGTCCAACAGAAATCCACACCCTTCTCCAGCAAGGAAGTCAAAGGCTTCGCAATCTTGGAGAAATTCTCGATGAACCTCCGATAATAACCTGCTAAGCCCAGAAAAGAGCGGACTTCCTTCACTGTCTGCGGTACAACCCAGTCAAGCACATCCTTCACCTTCCCGGGATCCACAGCAATACCTCCCTTGGAGATAACATGACCGAGGAAAGGAACCTCGTCAATCCAGAAT
Organism: Panicum hallii; assembly: GCF_002211085.1. Classification (NCBI taxonomy): domain Eukaryota; kingdom Viridiplantae; phylum Streptophyta; class Magnoliopsida; order Poales; family Poaceae; genus Panicum; species Panicum hallii. The sequence continues at coordinate 32,477,112 of NC_038043.1, forward strand.
TCGCACTTGCTGAGCTTGGCATACAGCTTGTGCTCTCTGAGCCTCTGCAACACAAGCCTCAGATGCTTCTCATGCTCTGCTTCTGACTTGGAATATATCAGGATATCATCAATGAATATCACCACAAAGGTGTCCAGATAATCCATGAAAACCTTGTTCATCAGATGCATGAAGAAAGCCGGAGCATTGGTCAAGCCAAAGGACATGACCGTATACTCGTATAGCCCATACTTGCAGGTGAATGCCGTCTTCTGGATATCCTCAGGATGAATCTTCAGCTGATGATAACCCGAACGCAGACCAATCTTCGAGAATACACAAGCACCCTGAAGCTGATCGAAAAGATCCTCAATACGGGGCAATGGATGCTTGTTCTTGATGGTGACTGCATTCAGATCCCGATAATCGACGCACATCCTCTTCGCGCCATCCTTCTTCTCTACAAGCAATACAGGAAACACCCAAGGAGAGAAACTGCGACGGATATAGCCCTTGGCTAGCAACTCATCGATGGTCTTCTTAACTTCCTCATGCTCAACGGGAGCCATACGATAGGGCCGCTTAGCAATAGGAGCTGTGCCAGGCAAGAGATCAATAGAAAACTCAATGTCGCGATCAGGCGGCATACCTGGCAAATCATCCGGAAAGACATCCGGGAATTCGGACATCACGCGAATACCATCCGTGGGTCTAACCTCCATCTGATGAAGAAATCCAGAAGGCTCTGTAGCTCCAACAGTGACCTCCTGACCATCCGGTGCTGACACAAGAACAGTCCTCTGAGCACAATCTATTCGGACTCCCCACTTGGCAAGAGTCTCCATCCCGAGGATCACATCAATGCCCTTGGTGTCTAGCACCATCAGATTAGCACTGAAATCTACCCCCCTTATGGCCACACTGACTCTGGGACAGAAGACATGAGACCTCAACTGCCCTCCCGGTGAAGATACTAACATGCACCTCTTTAATGTGCTAGTAGAAATACCATGATGCTCAACAAAAGACTGGGTGATGAAAGAATGTGTAGCACCAGTATCAAAAAGCATTGTAGCAGGATGGGTGTTGACCATGAACGTACCAATAACCACGTTAGGAGCCTCGGCCGCTGACTCGGCCGTCACGTGGTTCACCCTGCCCTGAGCTGGGGCCTTGGGCTGAGCTGCACGCCCCTGCTGTCCTGACTGCGCCTTCCGGGGGCAGACGTTGGCGTAGTGCCCCGGCTCGCCGCAGTGAAAGCACACTCGAGGAAATGCAGCGGCCTGCTGCCCGGCAGGAGGAGTAGGCACTCCCTGTCTCAGAGCCGGTGGAGCCGGAGGCGCTGGAAGCCTCTGACCCTGTCCCGCCTGCTGCTGCTGCTGAGGACGAGGCAGGAACTGCTGCCGCTGCTGGTACTGCTGAGGCGGCCTCTGCTGCTGCTGCTGCTGCGGTGGATGCTGATAGCGGGGACGAGTGTTACTGCCCGAAGAGGATGGAGCCATCTTCCTCTTCTTATCCTCAATCTCCCGGCGCTTACGCTCGGTGTTGAGGGCCGCATCAACCAGCTGGTTGAAGTTGTCGAAGCGGTGGTTCAGCAGCGCATACTGGATGTGATCATCCAGTCCCTCCTTGAAGTACTCCTGCTTGTCGCCATCACGAGCGACGTCAGCAGGGGTGTAGCGGGCAAGCTGAAGGAAATGGTCACGGTACTCCGTCACCGTCATAGATCCCTGAAATGACAACATAGATAACAAGGATAGAAATCGCTCAATGCGTCAGGCTTACGAAGGGAATCAAGGATAGATCAAGCTCAAAGAAATTGCAGAGAATTCCATTCAAATTTTACCTGCTTAAGGGCACGGAACTCCTTCTGCTTCATCTTCATGATGCCCTCAGGAATGTGGTGGTTCCTGAAACGCTCACGGAACTGGACCCAGGTGAGAGAGTCGCGGTCCTGAGCCGGGTAGGACTCCCACCAGTCGAGAGCGGAGCCTCGCAGCTGCCCTGCTGCGTACAAAACCCTCTCCCGGTCGTCGCACTGCGCAACAACCAACTGGCGCTCCACTGAACGAAGCCAGTCGTCCGCCTGGAGTGGGTTCGTGGCGTGAGAGAAGGTCGGAGGATGACCCCTCAGAAAATCCGCACGCCGATCACGAGGCTGAGGTGGCGGAGGAGGCGGTGGCTGGGCATGGATATGCTGAAGAGCCTGAACAGTATTGTTTAGGGTAGCCATCATCTGCATCTGGAGCTGGAAGAACTGCTCCGGGGTCAGTGGTGGCGGCATCAGCAGCGGCTGACCAGTACCCTGGTTGTTCTGCTCTTGCTGGTCAGAACCGGAACTGGTGCGCCTGGTGTTCACCATCTGATTGCAACAAACGAAATTTATGAGAAGGAGATATTGTGCAGCCGCGGAATTGAAACTTCGGAAGGATATGGCAGAAAGAAAGGAATACAGGTTTTTACCCCCAACGTTCTAACTCATTTTTTTATTATTTAGTTCAAGTTGGGTTAGGGTCGATTTGCATAAACAAATTTAACTACTAAACTATGCAATCAACCAAAGATCCAAATCATACATCCGCACAATAACAACCATTCAATGTTCACAACTTAGTCGAGTTTATCACACCACTCGACTAACACACTCGTTCTAGCGTATATTTTTTTTTTGGGACAACCTAAGCTTATAAATTACAGGATTAGGCGGCTCAGGCCAACGTCTACGGAAAACTCAAACTATTTCTCAGAAAGGACCGGAGAGAGATAGCATATCAAGGACTTAACACTCAAGAAATAGAAGCAAAAATGAATGTTTGAGTTTTGCGGAAGCAGAGCAAGCGGAAGAAAATCCCTAAACTCGACCATTTCTATCTAGGCTTCGCCCTACAGTCAACACGGCTCTGATACCAATCTGTCACACCCGATTTATAAGAACATAAATCGAGCAATCATATATGCGCCAGGATCAAGTCACGCATATATACAACAGATTATCAAGATATCACAACACATGTCACGAATAAAAGCGTATAAATTATAAAATGAATATCTTTATTACAACTGAATCAAGAATCAGTTCAAGGAATGCGGAAGCGTAAAATGAATACATGAAGAGCTGGGCGCCACAGGGACGTCAACTGGGAGACAAACGCCTAGAAGTCGTCGAAGCCGCCGACGTAGTCCTCCACATTGCCGGGCACTGAGCAGCAGTTGAAGATATCCGAAATAGAACAGAAGAGTAGAGAGGCAAGTGTGAGTACAAACTCGTACTCAACAAGTATAACACAAACTATGAGGCTCTAGGCTAGCTGACTCAACTGCATAAGCTTTTAGTCTTGGCAAATTTTATTAAAGCTAGTTACTACCAGTGGATGAGTTACCATAAACCCAATTGCATATTAAATTAATCAAAATTAATTAAGAACTACTGAGAACCATCCAAACCAAAACCACCCGGGGAATCTCCCTAATCAAAGGTTGATAACCCCACTAATCAAAAGGAGGATCTGGGCCGCTCATGACTATGAGCACAGCTGATATATCAGTTTTACACTCTCGAGAGGTTGCACAACTTTACCCACAAGTCGTGAGCTACGTTAGTTGTTCATCACACTTCCTTAGGTGAGATGGCTAGCAAGCGCACTACGAGACCGTTACAAAGGATCACATTGGTAAGGTGTAACCGCTAAGGATTCTGGATCAGCGACGATGGGGCCCACCTCCAGGGGTACAAGACACACAGCACAGACCAAGCCGGAGGAGCAGGGACCATTGAAGCTTACCACCCCTCTTGCCAACGCAGGTAAGTTACTCCCGAACCAACACGACCTAATTAGTAAGTCAAGACCGTCCCATTCCAGTCTTGTGGTTGCGCGGTTGTCCCAGGTTGTCGCTCTATGAACCGGTCCTTATGGAGAGTGGCCAACCAAGCACTAAGCACCGTGCTGGCCCCCTAAACCAAGTTTCTAACAAAGACATCTTTTAAGGATGCACAAACCACTCAAGCACACAGCACAGAGGGTCGGCTCCAGGATTAAGTTGCATAAGACCATTAACCAATTAATTAAAAAGGACCAAGTGTGTTATAGCGCAGCAACCTAGCACAACTAACCAAAATGCAACCCAAGGGATATATATATAGGATATAAAGTGTCTAGGAAAGTCCTTATAGGCATACAATATTAAAATGCAGTATGAAATTGTATTTAAAAGTGATAGGAGGTTCATGTTATACTTGCCTTCCTCGTACTCTCCCGGCTGCTGCTCGAACTGCTCGGAAGATGGATGCTCCTAGTACTGCTCCAAAGGCTCCGCGTCTACTCACGATCATCAAACATAGTCCACACATACACACATGCATAACCAAAGCAAACTATAAGAAAACAGTACACCAATACAATAGAACAACACACAAAACTGGCCTAGAACTATTCTACGCGTTACAACGATCGCGTGGATATAAAGAACACCTAAAACGGAGCTAAGACGCGAAAACTACGCTTAAAACCAGATCCACGGACCTATTTGCGAGAAAAACTGGACTACAGGAGGGTTCTGGACAGAAACCAAGGACCTAAACGTAATTAAACCCTAGACTCAGGGTCTAACACGCTAAAACCTTAAGGCTGGACGGCGGGTTCAAAATCCAAAGAGCTCAGGGGCCTGAACGAATAAAACAGGGCTTTTCCATAATTACTTTTGAACTACAGATGGACTGCGGGTTGATTCCAGAAAAACCCGAGGGCTCTTTAGCAAAAAGACTAGCTGAAGCGATACGTTTTAATCTAGATCGTTGGATCATGATCTGGCGGCTCGGATTAGATCCATCTCGCGAAGGGGTACGCGCGCACGGTGACCGTCGGATCTGGATCCAACGCTCCTGACTCTCACTTAACTCGGATCTGGTACCGCCCGCTGGATCGGAGATGGACGATCCAGATTTAAACTGAGGGCGAACCGGTATCCTCTGATCCGGACTCTTGGATCTTGATCTGGCGGTCCTGATCTAACGCGGCCCGTTCTAATCTCGGCCGTTCGGCCTGGAATCCCACGGCTCGGAACTACTGGGCTCAAGGGCGGTGGAGGAGGTCACCGGAGCACGTCTCCGCGGCGGCGCCTCGTCGGCGTTTCGTCGGAGCAGGCATTCTGGGCTGTCAGCAGGTCTTTTGGCCTGCGGTTTGGCCGTAGAGCATGAGCGCGGAATGGGTAATCCACTGGTGGGCTCAGGAAGGGGCGACATCGGTCGGAGGGAAAGGCTCGAGGAAAAAGGCGGCTCGGGTTCGCCGGCGTATCGTGCGGTGCGGTTCTGGCTCGGGTTTGGGCTGCGCTTCACACGGTTCCGCACCAGCGCGACACTAGAAAGCTTCCGAGGCTCTGGTCACGGGGCATCGGGCACAGGGCGGAGCGGCCGGCGGAGAGGAACTATTCCTCGCGGCCGTGCACTGGCAAGCAGCGGTCCGGCTGCTGCAGGAATCTAGGGGCTCCAAGGATTAATGCAAAACGATCCTGGGGATGAGGGAATGCTCACCGGGGCTGGGATTGGCCGGAGGCGCGGCGGCGGGCGGTGGTCGACGACGGCGGCGGCGGACCAACCTCACCTGCGTCAATGTCGGGTCAAATCCGGCGTAGAGGCTCGGGCTCGGGTGGGCTGGAGGTTTACGGCGGCTTAGGGTGGCCCGAGGGTAGCTGCAGATAAGAAGAGGGGGGGATGGCCGCCTCGGCGTGGGAATCAACCGAGCAACGGAGCTCCCGATCCTCACGGGATCGTTGCGGCCCGTCCTGATCCGAGCGCGGCGCGCTTCTAGAAGAACCCAGGCGGGGGATGGAACCGACGCGCGGCTCGGACTGGATGTGGCGCGGGGAAGAGGGCCCGGGGTGCGGTGGCGTGGGGCCACGGTCAGCGGCAGGGCGGCCGGACCGGCGGAGGGGAAAAAAACAGAGGAGGGGGCGAGGGGGAAGAGACGCCTGACCGGTGGGACCGGCCTGGCAGAGAGAGAAAGGGAGAAAGGGGAGAGCGGGCCATGTGCGGGGAACGGGGGAAGAGCTGGGGAATGATGGCGCACGGGCTGGGCCGAGGGAAAAGGGAGAAGAGAGAGATGCGAGACTGAGGTGGAACTGGGCCGGGGCTCGGCCCACGCGGGGGAAAGGAGGGAAAAATAGGCCCGAGGGGAAGAGAGGGGGTTTGGGCTGCTGGGCTCTCCTTCCTTTGCTTCTTCTTTTCTTTTCCTTTACTCAATCTATTCAAACAAACTATTTGAATTCAAATAGATTTGAATTCAAACCCTACAAGCTCAACACAAGAAAAATAATGCTCCAGCATGAATGCACAAACATGTTGACCCTATAATTAGTTTTATTTTCTTGTGTTATAAATTGTTTTAAATGCAAGGTAAATTAGAGAAAAACCTTGGAAATTTCATTTGAGCCAAAATAAATTCATTATAATTTAAGGAAATTACCTTAGGGTGTTACAGACATCTTGCAAACGGTTGCCTCAACAAATAAAAACTCAAGTTGAAGAATGAAGAAGAGAGGCTCAAACATGTCAAGTGCTTCAAGTGCTGCAGTAGAAATCACCTCACCTCAATATGCTGAATCAAGCAATTGGTGAAGCAGCAAGAAGAGCCTAAACCAAAGCCTCAAGTTGAGCAAGAAAAGAAGCCCCAAGATCAAATTCAAGTCAACCATGAAAATGGTGGTGATATGGGGAAGAAGAAAAAGAAGAGAAGAAGAGGAGGAAAAAGAAGGCATCAAATGCGAAATCAAGATGCCAAGCAGGTGTGCAAGAATCAAGATAAGAAGAAAGATTTGGCTCACATCAAGTGCTACAAGTGTGGAGATATGGGACACTTTGCCTCGAGGTGTCCTACAAGGCTTGAGAAAAAGGCTCAAGCAATTCTTGAGAGGCAAGGCAATAAAGAAGCACAACATAGGCAAGGAGAAAACGCTCATCCAAAGAGAAAGTGTTACTCATGCCGGGAACAGGGACACATGGCTAATTCATGTCCCCTAGGTAACAATTCTAAGCCTATTTCAATTGATGATAATATTGTGCTTAGAAAGGATGGTAATGGTACCTCATTGCTTGCTATTACAAAACATCCCGCTATCCATACTAAGGTATTGCCTAAGTATGTTGCACCTAACTTAGAGGACCCAACTTAGTTTGGGTACCATAAAAAAGCGGATGATTGGTTGTAGGTACCATGGCATTGGAGACTTGATTCAATGGAATTCATATTGATCGTTATATGTTGAGTCAAGCATTGAATCTTATTGCTAATCTTATCTCAATGCCAAGTCAAATTAGTGAAGTCCAAGTGCTACAACGTACAAGTGCTATTTCAAGTTGTGGTGGTAAATCGGAATTCATGGAATATATATTGGCTTGCAAATATTTAAATTGGAAGCTTGAAAAATGGATGATCATGAGCTACTAAAGGTATAATCTATGTTGATCAAGTTCTTTTGAATGTATATGAGTTGATTGAATAGGATATATATGCACATATTGCTTGCTATAAGGTAAATGAATGGATTAAATGACTAGTAATCAAGTTTGAATTGATTTGAGTTGGATAAGTTCACAAGATAACTTTTAGTAGGTGGTTTGAATGGATTTATGCCTTGTGAGAGTGTTCAAACAAGTTGATTTCAAGTTTGATTCAATTTGAAAAAGTATAGCTCATAGTATTGAAATCTGTTCTATATTGGAAATCTGAATGAGCTGTGATAAAGGGCAAGTTTGAGTGATCAAAACTATTAGGATTGTCTTGACGAATATTTTCCATGCTCTACACTTACATTACTAGTTGCTGTACAAAATTCATGGTTATTGGATAAGTGAAACTCCCTTGGGATAAGGATCTCATCAAGAAAAGTGCAGCAGTTTTCAGCATAGAGCAGTGGTGGATGATTTGATTGCTGGCAGTTCATATAATGCGAAATGAAGCTCAAATTATGATAGCTGCTAGTTGACTTAGTGAAGCACATCTCCACCAAATTTTGTGGTCATTGGATCTTTACATTGGGAGTTATGAATTTTTCATTCAAAGGTACATAATCTACCAGGAAAGTGAGAAACATTGGAATTATCAAGAGTCACTATGATTGAAAAGCCCTCAAGTTGAAAACATGATTATAAGTGGTTGAGGGACCTAAGTTTGGTTTTGAATTGATCTAAAAGAATGAAGTGCAAAGGGTTAAAAAGGCCATTGATTGAGGAGTGTATTTGGCATACTTTTGTACTTCAAATGAAGATCAAGATCAAACTTGAGATAAAGATGATGGTTAAGTTCAAGAGATGTTTGGAGATGAAATAAGGAAAGGACTTAAACAAAGGAAGAAAGGAACTCAAACATGGAATCAAGGTCATCATTTGGATTTTGTTCACTACGGATCAATCAAACGAGTGTGTTTTGATTGGGTATCATAGATGGTTCTTTGGAGATAAACCATCTTCGCTCATTGTGGGATGCCTCCCTTTGTGGGATAACTAAGCATGTGGCTTGGAAGGTAAGTGAAGAAGGGAATCCAAAGGGACATCAAGTGGTATCTAGTTGAAGCTATCAAAAGAGTTGATCAATAGAGCAAGCAACAATTCAAGGCAAAGCAAGCATTGGAAATAAATTATAGAACATGTATCAATTCATGGTTCTTCAACAATTGATATAAATAAGCAAGCCAACCACAACAAAAAAGTGCACTTGATCATCATGAGTGGTATTCAAATCATACGGGTGAAGTATGGACTCTATTCATGATGATTGGTCTTCACCAAGTTTTCAAATGGACTTCACATTGCTATAGCTGATCTTAATTGGAGTCATAGTTGTGACACCCTAGGTGCCAAAATTGTAACACATTAGGATAGAAAGTGTAATGTATGGAAATAAGGACTTATCTGTAATTTTTTCAAAAATATGAGTCCTTTTATGCAAAATATTTGAATTACAAATGTAACTTCCAATTCTTACTAGGGGTCAAAGTGTAAAAGTGATAGTCATCCTCTGCTCCCCCTCTGTCGCGCAGCAGCGCCGCCGTTGGCCACCTTGCCGCACCGCCCGAGGCCCCCCTGCCTCTCCTGGCCTCCACGCGTTGCCCCCGAGCTCGCCCACCGCCTCAACCCCTTCCTGCTGGCCTTCCCCGAGCGCGCCACGCCGCTCCGCCGCTGCCCGAGCCGCCAGCAGCTGCTTGCCGTCGCAGGCCGCCGCCGCTCACCGCCACTGCAGCTCTGCCGGCGCCACCTCCTGCTCTGGCAGCTCCCACGCGTCGCCCCCAGGCCGGCCGCTGCCCTAGCTCTTCTCCTCTAGCCTTCTCTCGCGCGCTCCACGTCGCCCCGCCTCTGCCCGAGCTCTACCCGGCCGCCACCTCGCCGCCATCGAGGCTAGCACCGTGCGTGCCTCCTCCACCCTTCTTTTCTGGTCCAAGACCTTCAGTAGCTTCCCCTCCCTCCATTTCACTCTCCCTTGCATTCGCATTTCACCACGAGCTTCGAATCCACCATCACCGCCGCTCTTCATCTCCGACGAGCTCTGCTCACCGTGGGCAGACCACCCCAGCCCTTCCCGATCCACGACAGCCCCTCCCATAGCTTCACCTTGACCCTGTGAAGCTCACCACCCTTCACTCAACTTTTTTGAGCTTCGATTTGGCATTCCCAACGCTCGCCGGTGTTCTTCTCCTCCGTCGTCATCACGGTCACCGTCGGTCACCTCTTTCCCGTAGTCGTTAGCCTCAATTGAATGCAGCAGTGCATCACCCGTGGCTCACCGATGCTCGTGCGCAGGGCCTTCGCCGACATTGATCGCCGGAACATCGCCGTCGTCGTCGACCTCTCCGCCGCCTCCTCGGTCTGCCGTGGGGATTTACCTTTCCGACCACCCCAACCCTCGCCAAGGTGATCAATCGAATCGCCTTGCTCCCCTCGAGCTTCTCCCCAACCTCTGGACCGCCGCCGGTGAACCCCCTCGCCGAAACACCGCCGCCGTAGTCAAGCTCCATCGCCGCCGCCTCGGGTCATCGTCGTTCCACCCCTCTGGTCGACCCCGACCATCACATCACCCCCAACAAGCTCCGCTTTAGTCCCCTGGTCCTTCCTGACCGGTTCCCCCTCGCCGTTGGCGACCACCATCGCCGCAATTTGGCCGGCAAGTCTTGGCTCTCTTCCCCGATGAGCCAAGGACTTGATTGCATTGATTTAAATTTTCCTGAGGGTCTGGCTGCAAGATTCCAGTCTCTCCCTTCAATTCAAAATCAGTAATATTTAGAAATTTGTAAGAATTCTTAGAAAATTCAGAAAAATGTCAAACAACTTTTTTGTTTGAATCCTAGAAGTAAACTCTACAACTTTTGTGCTATAACTTTGAGCTGAATAAGTGAATATTTTGAATTAGAATAAATACTAGGAAATGGGTGTGCTAATTAGATCTCTTGATCCATAGCTATGCTGTTGTTCAAATTTGAAACATAGGATGTGTGTCTCATGTATAGCTTTATGTAAAATTTGTAGACTTAGAACTATTCCCTAGCTATGATGTTCAAGTATCATTGTTTTATATTGATAAAAGCTTTAGGATTTGTTCTAGAGTGAATCTGTTAGTGTTTGTAGCTGAAAATTTTGTGTCACACCCTAAAATATTCAATTTTAGGATGTGACTATCTTTTGCAATATGTTCATCTATCAATAGGATTTTTCCGAGAATTTTAACGATTTTTCTGGCAATTATTCTATTTATTCAAGAGCTAGATCTATTTTTTTTACTTGGAAAGCTCTAAAATTCTTTTTCATGAAGTCCAAATATTTTATTGCGAATCCTCGTGACCCAAATTAACTCCCGAGTTTTCCTCGGAAATTTTTGGGATTCTTCCGGATATATTTTTCGTGGTTTGAAATATTTATCTGGACTTTTCTAGATTTATTTTGAACTTAAAAATATGTTCTGGAAAATATTTATATTTTTGATTTTCATCGCAGTCGGACCGAGCCGTATCTTTGTTGTATATCCTTTTAACCTTGTCCTCTCTGAATCTTTAAGATGTCCCATCGAGTTCCTGATCCTCTAACCATTCTTCTCGATCAGATCATGCTTAAAAACGACCTCTCGTGGCTCGTCTTCGGTATTTTTCCGACGATGTTCGATCACCATCAGCTCCAACGACTCAGCCTGATCCTTTTCTTCTCTTTTCGCGCTCCCGAATAAATGGTTCACGTTCAACCAGCCCTGTCAGCTTGTTTTCGCGTTCGGCCCTTACCGGAACCTGTTTCGGCCCATAACCGAACTCGTTCAGCCATTCTTATTTCCTCTCTCCGTTACCTCTTCTTTCCTCTCTTTCGTTAAATCGTGGGACCCGCTAGTCAGCCCAATCTCATTTCCCATGGCCAATCCGAACTCAAGAACGAGTCCCAGCCCGATGCGCCGTCGCGTCCTTATCCTCGTTCGAGTTGGAGCCCAGCACGATATCTCCAGGCCTATTTAAACGCGTCTTGCACCTCCTGTTCCCCGGTAGCCGGCCCTAATTTTCTCCCCTGCGTCGGCTCCTGCGTGCCCTATAAATTCGCGCGTAACCCTAGCCTCCTTTTTCCCTGTTGCCTCTCTCTCCCCCGGGTGCCCCTGTTGCTGCTGCCGGCCCTAGCCCCCGTGCATCCTCTCCCTCCTCCTGCGCATCCACGAACAGATGCCGTCGCCGTTGCCCCTGCCTCCCTGCTGCTTGTGCCCCTGCGCAGCTAGCACCGCACGTCGCCATGCCCCTCCTTGCGCAGCCTGCAGGCCGGTCCTGCCGTGCGCTGCACCCCCTGCTGCCGTGCTGCTGTGGCCCAGTGCGCACACCAGAACGCCGCTAGCTCCCGTGCGTCCCCTCCCCTCCAGCGCCGCCCCTGCCCCTTCCCTCTCCTAGCGCAGCACCGCCCCCTCCTGCAGCTGCAGCCCCCCCTGCCCAGGTGCGTAGCAGACAGCCACCAGTGCAGGAACGGAACAGAGACAGCAGCCAGAAACGAAACAGACAGCCGCCGCCCATCTTCTCGAGTCAAATTCGATCTCTACGATGCGTCCCCGCGGTAAGTAAGGTATGGAACGGAATCCCCTCGTCGTCCTCTTTCTTTTCCCCCACTTCCCGCGACCTCTCGTGCCCTAAATCGCCGGCAATTTGAGCTACAGTACCCGCTGGTCTCCATGGGAGGCTGATTCAAGCTTTTTGCAGATTGGTCCCTGGAAGATTATGTAATTACCGTGAAAATTTCCGTGTCTTGCAAAAATTGCAGAAAACCCCCTAGATCTTTTCCATCTTTTCAATCCAGCCCCACCATGGAATTTTTCAGGTCTAACCCTAATCTTTTCTGTATTTGTGAGCCCTATTTTCTGTGTCTTGTATTTCTTTTCAGCTAACCCTTGAAGTCTATAGTTAATTGCGTATAGGTCCTTGCAGCCTTGTTTTATGCGTAGTTTCCGCGTTTTAGATCCGTTTCGATCCGTTCTTTTTGCGTTAGTCTTCTAAAACCCTAAGCTATCGTTTAGTAGCGTTGTTGTGCCGTAATTCCTGTTTTTAAAATTAAATATCAATTTAATTTGAATATTATCCTCTCATCTAGTTTTCCGAAAGAAAATCCAATTAAGTCTTTCCTCCGATTTTCATAATTAATGTTAATTTGATTAACATCAACTCAAATGTGTTTGTAATTTAATTTGTTTAGTTCAACTCGAATCATAAAGTTATGCGTTTAGATGTTCTCACAAGTTTTCTTTTCTAATTAATTATTTAATTAGTGTAATTTATACATAGAGAATTGTATATAAAATTTGACTAAGTTCTACTTCGTCTTTATAAATGCAAATATAATATGAGTTAATTATAATTAGGGATATTCTCTTTTGAATATCTTTTACATTGGTTTTCTAAATTAAAATAAATGAAAGCCTATCGTTCTTTTATCCTTTTATAATATAAATCTCCCGATAGCTGTATCTTTTCAACCCTAGCTCCGTTTTCCGTGTTTCTTTCTTTCTCGTGACCGTAGCAGCGAGCCTTATCCTTTAGTTCGCTCTTGTAAAGCTTTTCTTTTGTTTGTTGTATCTATTCTTAGTCGTTCTTGTTTGTTTGCTTGCTTGTATGTTTTGGGCCCGTTGCTTGTGTGACGTTAGAAGGAGTGCCATCAAAGAGCTTTGAAGATTTAGAGATTCAAGAACAAGAATTGAAGACTCTGAGCAGCTATTCTCTAAAAGAAAGGCAAGTGTTTCCTTGATCATACTTTTATCCTAACAATCACAATAAATACAACTTTTTCTTTATGCATGCATGTGTCCTAATTTTGATGGATCCTAATTAAGGATATGCCTAGTCTTTATGATCATTCCTTGTCAACCTGGGTTTTATCTTTATTGTTGGGTAGCTATTGCTTAGTTGCTTCAACTGGTTATGGTTTGGGGATAATATATAATCATGATGGCAACAATGATGATGTTACACCTGTTCTATCCATGTTCATGCGCTATGCGTTGTTAATACAAGATTATATGTTTAATCGGAACATGGAGAACCACCCAGGAAAACAGTGCAACCACAATACTATATGGCTCTGGTCTTGGCTAATTAATTAGAAACTCTAGCTTGTGTTGATCTTACTGAAAGGGCAAGAGGGGAGTGCGTTGATGGGGTATAGCCTGGTCCTCTTGAGGTGTAGATATGTTCCTGGGTAAGGCGTCTTCCTCATTAGGGAGGGTTATGACCACTGCGGCCTGAAACCTTAGCGGATTGTCATAAGTTAGGTAATCTTTGTAAAGGCCTCGTAGTGAATCCCTTGCCACTCACCTCGGAAGTGTTTAAGAGGCTAGCTACCTCGGGCAAATCGGGAGACACGAATTGTGGGTAAAGTGTACAACCTCTGCAGAGTGAAAACTGATATATCAGCCGTGCTCACGGTTAAGAGCAGCTTGGACCCTCACATGATAATTGAACTTGAAGATGAATTAAATTGTGGACCATGGTTATGGTTGTGGTTATCGTGGACCATGGTTATGGTTGTGGTTATGCTTATGCTGTATATCTTCTCTCTTTTAATGTGGGTTTTTGGTATGAACTTATACCATAGTAATCAGGTGCTAATAAAATTTGACCAACTAAAATTGCTTATCGCAGTAAGCCAGTCAGCCTTTCCTTGATTTTAGCCTTCATGTCATATAATTCCCAACACTTGCTGAGTACCAACCATAAGTGTACTCACGCTTGTTATAATTGCTGCTCAGAGGAGAAAGTGATGTGAAGTCTTTTGAAGATGATGCTGAGTTCTAGGCCTGCGGAACCCCCGGTCGATTGCCTGTGAAGTGTGGAGTCTTCGTTTCCAGGATAAGCTGTATAACTCTGATAATCTTTATAGTCTTTTAATTCTCTTTTCGTGATACTGTTGCTGATTATTCACTGATGAAGTCACTATATGTATGGAACTTGATCCTGGCATACATATAGTTATGCATTCGGTTTTGTCCTTTAAAAACCGGGTGTGACAGAGGTGGTATCAGAGCTGTGTCGACCGTAGGACACCAGCCTAGATAGCAATGGTCGTTTTCTAAGATCTATTCTGACATAAAAGTCATATTTTACCATATCCTTGACCCTCTCGACGTTTATTCCTCATCCTTCTTCATTTATCTCACCCTTGATGCTGCTTTTATCTAACTCTGTATTCTTTTCTTTTATTCCCTCATTTCCATTGCTTCTACATCTCACAAATTCCTTGTCTACTTGTACCCTCAATGGCATTGGTAACCTTGTATCCATTTGTTCCAATTTACCTCCTCCTTGATTTCAAGTTTGGCCACTTTGGAAATCCCCTTGTCTTCTATTCCAAGAGGATTTATTTTTCTCTTCTCCTTTTGGTTACAAACGCTAGACTGTCCGACCTTGTACCCCGAAGAATGGAAGTAGCAGTCTACTACAAGAAGTCAAGCTAGAGCAACTGAAGACTACACTGGACTCATAGGCGTTACACTCAAGAAGTCAATGTTCTGCCAGACAAGCTGAGAGAGATGCCTAACTCAAGAATGCTGAAGCTTTAGGATATGACCCATACTTAAGAGGTTTTCCCCTTTTCAGTTGAAAAACGCTAGTTTCGGTTGTTTGATGGTTTGTTTTGGTGTGCTTGTAATGCTTGTTGTTTGCTCTTGACTGCTTAGACTCCTTGTTTTTCTCGTTGATGTGTTGTGGGACTTGTGCCTGCAATGACATCATTTCTCCCTTAGTTTTCTCAACCACGATATCCTCACGTTCCAAAGCATAAGCCAGCAGAAAAGACCCAAACCCAAATTCCATCTTTTTGTCTCGATACCCATCTTGTCATGTCATTTTTCTCCTTGTCAGAAGCTCTTTTGCCTGATCTCTCCTTTCTACCTCTAGACTTTACAAATCTCTCGCCAATGACGTCTTCTTGCTCCTTAGCAAAAGTTAGCACAGAAGACCCAAATCCATTTTCTCTCTTTCTTGATACCCATCTTGTTACCTTGTCGCCTCCTTTCGACCACAAGATTTTGTAATCTCTCGTCAACCCCATCTGCTTGGAAGCACGTGGAAAAGATCCAATCATCTTCCCTCCTTTTCTTGCTATCCATCCTACCATCTGGCCTTACCCCCTTATAAAAAAAAAGAGGCTCTATGTTCTATCTCCCCTTCCAATCACCAGCCCTTGTGAATCTCTCGCAACGCCTTCTGCTCAATCCAACTGAAAGCAAGTGAAGATCCAAATCCAAATTCTCTCCTTTCTCGATACCCGCCTTGAAATCTTGTTGTCTTCTTGATGAAATCTTTTTGCCCTAGCTCTCATCTTTGTCACTAGCCCTTGCGAATCTCGGGACGAGATTCTGTTTAAGGGGGGTAGTTCTGTCACACCCTAAAATATTCAATTTTAGGATGTGACTATCTTTTGCAATATGTTCATCTATCAATAGGATTTTTCCGAGAATTTTAACGATTTTTCTGGCAATTATTCTATTTATTCAAGAGCTAGATCTATTTTTTTTACTTGGAAAGCTCTAAAATTCTTTTTCATGAAGTCCAAATATTTTATTGCGAATCCTCGTGACCCAAATTAACTCCCGAGTTTTCCTCAGAAATTTTTGGGATTCTTCCGGATATATTTTTCGTGGTTTGAAATATTTATCTGGACTTTTCTAGATTTATTTTGAACTTAAAAATATGTTCTGGAAAATATTTATATTTTTGATTTTCATCGCAGTCGGACCGAGCCGTATCTTTGTTGTATATCCTTTTAACCTTGTCCTCTCTGAATCTTTAAGATGTCCCATCGAGTTCCTGATCCTCTAACCATTCTTCTCGATCAGATCATGCTTAAAAACGACCTCTCGTGGCTCGTCTTCGGTATTTTTCCGACGATGTTCGATCACCATCAGCTCCAACGACTCGGCCTGATCCTTTTCTTCTCTTTTCGCGCTCCCGAATAAATGGTTCACGTTCAACCAGCCCTGTCAGCTTGTTTTCGCGTTCGGCCCTTACCGGAACCTGTTTCGGCCCATAACCGAACTCGTTCAGCCATTCTTATTTCCTCTCTCCGTTACCTCTTCTTTCCTCTCTTTCGTTAAATCGTGGGACCCGCTAGTCAGCCCAATCTCATTTCCCATGGCCAATCCGAACTCAAGAACGAGTCCCAGCCCGATGCGCCGTCGCGTCCTTATCCTCGTTCGAGTTGGAGCCCAGCACGATATCTCCAGGCCTATTTAAACGCGTCTTGCACCTCCTGTTCCCCGGTAGCCGGCCCTAATTTTCTCCCCTGCGTCGGCTCCTGCGTGCCCTATAAATTCGCGCGTAACCCTAGCCTCCTTTTTCCCTGTTGCCTCTCTCTCCCCCGGGTGCCCCTGTTGCTGCTGCCGGCCCTAGCCCCCGTGCATCCTCTCCCTCCTCCTGCGCATCCACGAACAGATGCCGTCGCCGTTGCCCCTGCCTCCCTGCTGCTCGTGCCCCCGCGCAGCTAGCACCGCACGTCGCCATGCCCCTCCTTGCGCAGCCTGCAGGCCGGTCCTGCCGTGCGCTGCACCCCCTGCTGCCGTGCTGCTGTGGCCCAGTGCGCACACCAGAACGCCGCCAGCTCCCGTGCGTCCCCTCCCCTCCAGCGCCGCCCCTGCCCCTTCCCTCTCCTAGCGCAGCACCGCCCCCTCCTGCAGCTGCAGCCCCCCTGCCCAGGTGCGTAGCAGACAGCCACCAGTGCAGGAACGGAACAGAGACAGCAGCCAGAAACGAAACAGACAGCCGCCACCCATCTTCTCGAGTCAAATTCGATCTCTACGATGCGTCCCCGCGGTAAGTAAGGTATGGAACGGAATCCCCTCGTCGTCCTCTTTCTTTTCCCCCACTTCCCGCGACCTCTCGTGCCCTAAATCGCCGGCAATTTGAGCTACAGTACCCGCTGGTCTCCATGGGAGGCTGATTCAAGCTTTTTGCAGATTGGTCCCTGGAAGATTATGTAATTACCGTGAAAATTTCCGTGTCTTGCAAAAATTGCAGAAAACCCCCTAGATCTTTTCCATCTTTTCAATCCAGCCCCACCATGGAATTTTTCAGGTCTAACCCTAATCTTTTCTGTATTTGTGAGCCCTATTTTCTGTGTCTTGTATTTCTTTTCAGCTAACCCTTGAAGTCTATAGTTAATTGCGTATAGGTCCTTGCAGCCTTGTTTTATGCGTAGTTTCCGCGTTTTAGATCCGTTTCGATCCGTTCTTTTTGCGTTAGTCTTCTAAAACCCTAAGCTATCGTTTAGTAGCGTTGTTGTGCCGTAATTCCTGTTTTTAAAATTAAATATCAATTTAATTTGAATATTATCCTCTCATCTAGTTTTCCGAAAGAAAATCCAATTAAGTCTTTCCTCCGATTTTCATAATTAATGTTAATTTGATTAACATAAACTCAAATGTGTTTGTAATTTAATTTGTTTAGTTCAACTCGAATCATAAAGTTATGCGTTTAGATGTTCTCACAAGTTTTCTTTTCTAATTAATTATTTAATTAGTGTAATTTATACATAGAGAATTGTATATAAAATTTGACTAAGTTCTACTTCGTCTTTATAAATGCAAATATAATATGAGTTAATTATAATTAGGGATATTCTCTTTTGAATATCTTTTACATTGGTTTTCTAAATTAAAATAAATGAAAGCCTATTGTTCTTTTATCCTTTTATAATATAAATCTCCCGATAGCTGTATCTTTTCAACCCTAGCTCCGTTTTCCGTGTTTCTTTCTTTCTCGTGACCGTAGCAGCGAGCCTTATCCTTTAGTTCGCTCTTGTAAAGCTTTTCTTTTGTTTGTTGTATCTATTCTTAGTCGTTCTTGTTTGTTTGCTTGCTTGTATGTTTTGGGCCCGTTGCTTGTGTGACGTTAGAAGGAGTGCCATCAAAGAGCTTTGAAGATTTAGAGATTCAAGAACAAGAATTGAAGACTCTGAGCAGCTATTCTCTAAAAGAAAGGCAAGTGTTTCCTTGATCATACTTTTATCCTAACAATCACAATAAATACAACTTTTTCTTTATGCATGCATGTGTCCTAATTTTGATGGATCCTAATTAAGGATATGCCTAGTCTTTATGATCATTCCTTGTCAACCTGGGTTTTATCTTTATTGTTGGGTAGCTATTGCTTAGTTGCTTCAACTGGTTATGGTTTGGGGATAATATATAATCATGATGGCAACAATGATGATGTTACACCTGTTCTATCCATGTTCATGCGCTATGCGTTGTTAATACAAGATTATATGTTTAATCGGAACATGGAGAACCACCCAGGAAAACAGTGCAACCACAATACTATATGGCTCTGGTCTTGGCTAATTAATTAGAAACTCTAGCTTGTGTTGATCTTACCGAAAGGGCAAGAGGGGAGTGCGTTGATGGGGTATAGCCTGGTCCTCTTGAGGTGTAGATATGTTCCTGGGTAAGGCGTCTTCCTCATTAGGGAGGGTTATGACCACTGCGGCCTGAAACCTTAGCGGATTGTCATAAGTTAGGGAATCTTTGTAAAGGCCTCGTAGTGAATCCCTTGCCACTCACCTCGGAAGTGTTTAAGAGGCTAGCTACCTCGGGCAAATCGGGAGACACGAATTGTGGGTAAAGTGTACAACCTCTGCAGAGTGAAAACTGATATATCAGCCGTGCTCACGGTTAAGAGCAGCTTGGACCCTCACATGATAATTGAACTTGAAGATGAATTAAATTGTGGACCATGGTTATGGTTGTGGTTATCGTGGACCATGGTTATGGTTGTGGTTATGCTTATGCTGTATATCTTCTCTCTTTTAATGTGGGTTTTTGGTATGAACTTATACCATAGTAATCAGGTGCTAATAAAATTTGACCAACTAAAATTGCTTATCGCAGTAAGCCAGTCAGCCTTTCCTTGATTTTAGCCTTCATGTCATATAATTCCCAACACTTGCTGAGTACCAACCATAAGTGTACTCACGCTTGTTATAATTGCTGCTCAGAGGAGAAAGTGATGTGAAGTCTTTTGAAGATGATGCTGAGTTCTAGGCCTGCGGAACCCCCGGTCGATTGCCTGTGAAGTGTGGAGTCTTCGTTTCCAGGATAAGCTGTATAACTCTGATAATCTTTATAGTCTTTTAATTCTCTTTTCGTGATACTGTTGCTGATTATTCACTGATGAAGTCACTATATGTATGGAACTTGATCCTGGCATACATATAGTTATGCATTCGGTTTTGTCCTTTAAAAACCGGGTGTGACATTTTACTCTAACTTTGTTGAAGCATGTGTAATCCATGATAAAATTTTGAATATCAGTAGCATAGAGTAGCTTGAGTTATGAATTTAGGCTTAGATTCAAAGATAATTCATGAATACTAGTTCTAGTTTATGAAAATTTATGAAATTAAATTAGACGACTACTTTTGAATAATGTGATATGTTCACAAAATATCAGCACAAAATCATGTACAGAACTTCTGATATAAAATAGATCTTAATATCACAATGCTGTTTTTATTTATTTTATAGCATGACAGCTATAAGGATAAAAATCTTGATAAAATCACAGTAGCTTAAATTCAGATCAACCTTTTTCCAGTAAAATTTTTATCCTTAGGTTTGCAATAGATCAAACTAAGAAAAATAGTTCTTGATCTAAATTTTGTTTAATTGAGTTAATTATTCTAATTGCTATGCTGCATGAAATGTTCTAAAACTTTTATGATAAGCTTATTTCAATTAGACCAAATTATACTAATTTTTATAGCATTAGTAATTATTCCTGACTTAAGGTTTTATTAGTTGACAAAGAATTAAAATAATAACCTTTTTTCTTAAAAAGACCATTAGTCTAATTGATAAAGTAAACTAATAATGTTTAAGGGAATTGGTTAGATAAATTAGGATCTTTTCCAATGCTACTTATTGTAATTAGTTTAGTTGCTTAGAGTAACTCAACTTGTCAATTAATACAAATAGGTAATTATGTTTATACTCGATAAATGATTGCCTAGTATAAGAATAGATGATATGTCTGCTAAATAGAATGTTTGTTTATTAGATTGCAACTTTATCGTGAATTAAAGTTCTTAAATCAACAATCATTGCTTCAAATCACTGCATATCATGTAGATTCGACTACACTCGCCGACGGAACCTACGAGTTGATTCCGGAACCTGAGCAGGGTATTTCTGAAGACCAAGTAAACATCACCGAGGAATTAACTGAAGCCCCGAACCAAAGTTCGGAAGTTATTGACATCCCTTACCCCAACCCCACCCAGGAAGGCAAGCCCCGGACATAAACCACTATTTTTACTACACTGCATTTTATTTAATTATGTATATCTACTTGTGCATTTAAGTTTCCAGGAATTGTATAGAAACCTTAGTTGCATATTCCTAGGAACCTATGTCTTGAATACTAGAACTTGAGTCCGACTAGCTGCTAAGCTAATAGGACCGGTAGAAGTCGAGTGAGTCCCTATCACTCGCGAGCTTTATAGGAGTTGCAATGTTTACATTTCTGCAACCACTATAAGGATGACGGATGGGGTTATGATTATGAATCATGACCTTGGCAAAAACTCCGTCTGTATTGATGAAAATTTGATAAGGTCGCAGTGTATGGTAGCGGCGGTTAAGCGTTTGAAAGTACTAGCCACATGCCGCGAAATATGGTAAGCGGTAAGCCTAGTAACCGATCGGCCCGAGGAGTGGACATACCCCCCACCACTCATAATTTGGTTTTTCGCACACGCACCAACGTGCGGGAGTATGTTTCGCACAGCGGATAGGAGTACGGTCTTGTAGTCACGCTACAGACGTACGTCCTGCACATTGGATGTGCGTATGGTCCTACAGTCGCTTGTGGTGGCACTGATCCACGAGTCGGAATGAAAGGCAAACGGTTGCTTCGGAATAATCATTGGATGTTCCAAGTGTGTGAGTTAGGTTTACCCTTGCAAGGTTTTAAAATTCAATTCAGAATCATTCGTTTTCTCGCGGAGATTGAGACTGCTTGATCCCTTTGCCACATAGAGTAATAAGAGCAACTTGATGATGATCAAAGATGATGTTTGTTTAGAAATTTCCATCATATTTGAGTAGCTATAGTTGCTTACTTAGAAAGGATAACCAACTAGAACCTGAAAGCTAAAAGTTGAAAATAAGGATCCACTCTTTGTTGCTTTTCAGCTGAAACTATACCCAGAACCATTACAAGTCATCATAATCTAGTTATATGGCTAAGTATACCATGAAACGGGTAAGCCTTGCTGAGTATTGAACTACTCAGCCTTGCAATGTGACTTTTGTTCCAGGTAATCCCCTGAGGACTCTACTCTGACTATGCTCTGGCCCTATGCTCTTTCCGATGGTTTGTCCGTGGTATGGGATCCGTCCCCGGCCAACATAGGTCCTTCCGAGTGATATTGAGCTTGGGCTTAGCTCAATATCTGTTCTACGATGTCTGGTAGTGTCATGTTTTACTTTCCGCTGCAGATACTCTAACTTTAAACAGTTTGTATAAATTCGTACTAGTTAGGTCTTGCTACCAAATATGTTTAAATACTAATGTAATATTATGCTTGTGATGTAAAATTGTTGGTGATTGTATCTCTGGTAAGTTACTCCCGAACCAAAATGACCTAATTAGTAAGTCAAGACCGTCCCATTCCAGTCTTGTGGTTGCGCGGTTGTCCCAGGTTGTCGCTCTATGAACCGGTCCTTATGGAGAGTGGCCAACCAAGCACTAAGCACCGTGCTAGCCCCTTAAACCATGTTTCTACAAAAACATATTTTAAGGACGCACAAACCACTCAAGCACACAGCACAGAGGGTTGGCTCCAGAATTAGGTTGCATAAGACCATTAATCAAATTAATTAAAAAGGACCAAGTGTGTTATAGCGCAGCAACCTAGCACAACTAACCAAAATGCAACCCAAAGGATATATATAAAGGATATAAAGTGGCTAGGAAAGTCCTTATAGGCATACAGTATTAAAATGCAGTATGAAATTATATTTAAAAGTGATAGGAGGTTCATGTTATACTTGCCTTCCTCGTACTCTCCCGGCTGCTGCTCGAACTGCTCGGAAGATGGCTGCTCCTGGTACTGCTCCGGTGGCTCGACATCTACTCACGATCGTAGCAGCAATACATGGGCCACACATGCACACACATGCAAACAATAGCAAAATATAAGAAACAGTACATCAATACAATGGAACAGCACATAAAACTGGCCTAGAACTATTCTACGCGTTACAACGATCGCGTGGACATAAAGAACGCCTAAAACGGAGCTAAGACGCGAAAACTACGCTTAAAACAAGATCCAGGGACCTATTTGCGAGAAAAACAGAATTTCCAGGGGGTTCTGTGCGAAAACTGGGGACCTAAACGTAATTAAAGCATAGACTCAGGGGCTAGCACGTAAAACACGCGGCATGGACTGCGGTCACTAAAACCCGAAAGCGCAGGGGTCTAAACGAGTAAAATAGGACTTGACTGCAAATACTTTTGAACTAAGGGTAGACCGCGGGTTGATTTCCCTAAAGGACAGGGGCTCTTTAGCAAAAACGACGGGCTGAACCGTTAACTTCTGTTCTGGGCCCTTGGATCGCCATCTAGCGGCTCGGATTAGATCTATCCTCCAACACTTGGTTGGTCCTTTCTGTCTGCCCATCTGTCTGAGGATGATAAGCAGTACTGAAGCGCAGCTTCGTATCCAACGAATCATGCAACTGCTCCCAGAACCGCGAAGTGAACTGAGATCCTCTGTCAGATATAATCTTCTTCAGAACTCCATGCAGACAGACAATCCTGGAGATGTACAACTCTGCGAGCCTAGCACCGGAGTAAGTAGTGTTCACCGGAATAAAGTGAGCAACCTTCGTAAACCGATCCACTACTACCCATATGGAGTTGTACCCCTTCTAAGTACGAGGCAAGCCAACAATGAAGTCCATCGTGATCTCCTCCCATTTCCACTCTAGAATCTTCAACGGCTGCAACAGACCTGCTGGTCTCTGATGCTCTGCCTTAACACGCTGACAAGTGTCACAGATGGCCACGTACTCCGCAACGGAACGTTTCATTCCATACCACCAGAATCGTTCCTTGAGGTCATAATACATCTTCGTGCTGCCTGGATGAATAGAATATGCTGTATCATGAGCCTTACTCAGAATCAACTTCCTGAGGTCTGCTACATCCGGCACACATATACGACCCTTGTACCACAAGGTACCCTGATCATCCTCTCTGAAATGAGGTGCCTTGCCAATCTTGAGTAATTCACGGATCTCCTGCAGCTTCTGATCTTCCTTCTGATGCTGCCGGATCTCGGCCTCTAGAGTGGGTTCTACCTCGAATGATGTACCCGAGGTATGACACAAGAAACCCAGACTCAACTGCTCAAACTCCTCGCATAACTCCTGAGGCATCTGAAAAGCCATGGCCATGTTAACATAGCTCTTCCTGCTCAGAGCATCTGCTACAACATTAGCCTTGCCCGGATGATAGTGAATCTCCAGGTCATAATCCTTGACCAATTCTAGCCATCTTCGCTGCCGCATGTTCAGCTCACTCTGCGTGAAAATATACTTGAGGCTCTTGTGATCAGTGTAAATATCACACCTCTGCCCAAACAAGTAATGCCTCCATATCTTCAGAGCATGCACAACTGCAGCTAACTCCAGATCATGAGTGGGATAATTCAGCTCGTGCCGGCGCAACTGCCGCGAGGCATAAGCTATCACTCTGCCTTCCTGCATCAGGACGCAACCAAGACCATCCCTCGAAGCATCACAATACACTATGAACCTCTTGCTCTGGTCTGGCAGAGTAAGTACTGGCGCCGTAGTGAACCTCTTCTTCAGCTCCTCGAAGGCCTTCTAACGCTCATTAGTCCAAGAGAAATCCACACCCTTCTCTAGCAAGGAAGTCAAAGGCTTCGCAATCTTGGAGAAATTCTCAATGAACCTCCGATAATATCCAGCTAAGCCTAGAAAAGAGCGGACTTCCTTCACCGTCTGCGGTACAACCCAGTCAAGCACATCCTTCACCTTCCCGGGGTCCACAGCAATACCTCCCTTGGAGATGACATGACCGAGGAATGGAACCTCGTCAATCCAGAATTCGCACTTGCTAAGCTTGGCATACACCTTGTGCTCTCTGAGCCTCTGCAACACAAGCCTCAGATGCTTCTCATGCTCTGCTTCTGACTTGGAATATATCAGGATATCATCAATGAATATCACCACGAAGGTGTCCAGATAATCCATGAAAACCTTGTTCATCAGATGCATGAAGAAAGCCAGAGCATTGGTCAAGCCAAAGGACATGACCGTATACTCGTATAGCCCATACTTGCAAGTGAATGCCGTCTTCGGGATATCCTCGGAACGAATCTTCAGCTGATGATAACCCGAACGCAGATCGATCTTCGAGAATACACAAGCACCCTGAAGCTGATCAAAGAGATCCTCAATACGAGGCAATGGATGCTTGTTCTTGATGGTGACTGCATTCAGATCCTGATAATCGACGCACATTCTCTTCGCGCCATCCTTCTTCTCTACAAGCAATACAGGAAAAGCCCAAGGAGAGAAACTACGACGGATATAGCCCTTGGCTAGCAACTCGTCGATGGTCTTCTTAACTTCCTCATGCTCGACGGGAGCCATACGATAGGGCCGCTTAGCAATAGGAGCTGTGCCAGGCAAGAGATCAATAGAAAACTCAATGTCGCGATCAGGCGGCATACCTGGCAAATCATTCGGAAAGACATCCGGAAATTCAGACACCACGCGAATACCATCCGTGGGTCTAGCCTCCATCTGATGAAGAAATCCAGAAGGCTCTGTGGCACCAACAGTGACCTCCTGACCATCTGGTGCTGCCAGAAGAACCGTCCTCTGTGCACAATCTATCCGGACTCCCCACTTAGCAAGAGTCTCCATCCCGAGGATCACATCAATGCCCTTGGTGTCTAGCACCATCAGATTCGCACTGAAATCTACCCCCTTATGGCCACACTGACTCTGGGACAGAAGACCTGAGACCTCAACTGCCCTCCCGGTGAAGATACTAACATGCACCTCTTTAATGTGCTAGTAGGAATACCATGATGCTCGACAAAAGACTGAGTGATGAAAGAATGCGCAGCACCGGTATCAAAAAGCAATGTAGCAGGATGGGTGTTGACCATGAACGTACCGATGACCACGTTAGGAGCATCGGCCGCTGACTCGGCCGTGACGTGGTTCACCCTGCCCTGAGCTGGGGCCTTGGGCGGTGCTGCACGCCCCTGCTGTCCTGCCTGCGTCTTCCGAGGGCAGACGTTGGCGTAGTGCCCTGGCTCGCCGCAGTGGAAGCACACTCGAGGAAATGCAGCGGCCTGCTGCCCGGCAGGAGGAGTGGGCACTCCCTGCCTCTGAGCTGGTGGAGCCGGAGGTGCTGGAAGCCTCTGACCCTGAATTGCCTGCGGCTGCTGCTGAGGACGAGGTGGGTACTGCTGCCACTGCTGGTACTGCTGGGGCGGCCTCTGCTGCTACTGCTGCGGATGCTGATAGCGGGGATGAGTGTTGCTGCCCGAAGAGGATGGAGCCATCTTCCTCTTCTTATCCTCAATCTCCCGGCGCTTACGCTCGGTGTTGAGGGCAGCATCAACCAGCTGGTTGAAATTGTCGAAACGGTGGTTCAGCAGCGCATACTGGATGTGATCATCCAGTCCTTCCTTGAAATACTCCTGCTTGTCGCAATCACAAGCGACGTCAGCAGGGGCATAGCGGGCCAGCTGAAGGAAACGGTCACGGTACTCCGTCACCGTCATCGATCCCTGAAATAATGAACACAGGTAACAAGGGTAGAAATCGCTCAATATGTCAAGCTTACGAAAGAGGTCAAGGATAGATCAAGCTCAAAAGAAATTGCCGAGAATTCCCTTCACTTTTTTTTACCTGCTTAAGGGCACGGAACTCCTTCTGCTTCATCTTCATAATGCCCTCAGGAATGTGGTGGTTCCTGAAGCGCTCACGGAACTAGACCCAGGTGAGAGAGTCGCGGTCCTGAGCCAGGTAGGACTCCCACCAGTCAAGAGCGGAGCCTTGCAGCTGCCCTGCTGCGTACAGAACCCTCTCCCGGTCGTCGCACTGCGCAACAACCAACTGGCGCTCCACCGAACGAAGCCAGTCGTCCGCCTGGAGTGGGTCCGTGGCGTGAGAGAAGGTCGGAGGGTGACCTCTCAGGAAATCCGCACGCCGATCATGAGGCTGAGGCGGCGGAGGAGGCGGCGGCTGGGCGTGGATGTGCTGCAGAGCCTGAATGGTATTGTTCAGGGTCGCCATCATCTGCATCTGGAGCTGGAAGAACTGCTCCGGGGTCAGTGGTGGCGGCATCGGCAACGGCTGACCAGTACTCTGGTTGTTCTGCTCCTGCTGGTCAAAACCGGAACCGGTGCGCCTGGTGTTCACCATCTGATGGCAACAAACGAAATTTTTTATGAGAAGGAGATATGGTGCAGCTGCGGAAATGAAACTTCGATAGGATATGGCAGAAAGAAGGGAATACAGGTTTTACCCCCAACGATCTAACTCAAATTTATTTATTTAGTTCAAGTTGGGTTAGGGTCGAATTGCATGAACAAATTTAACTACCAAACTATGCAATCAACCAAAGATCCAAATCATACATTTGCACAATAACAACCATTCAATGTTCACAACTTAGTCGAGTTTATCACACCACCCGACTAACACACTCGTTCTAGCGTATATTTTTTTTTTCACCGGGACAACCTAAGCTTATAAGCTACAGGATTAGGCGACTCAGGCCAACGTCTACGGAAGACTCAAGCTATTTATCAGGAAGGACAGGAGCGAGATAGCAAATCAAGGGCTTAAGACTCAAGGAATAGAAGCAGAAAATGATGTTAGAAGATTTGCGGAAGCAAGGCAAGCGAAAAGAAGTCCTAAACTCGACCAGTTCTATCTAGACTTCGTCCTACAGTCAACACGGCTCTGATACCAATCTGTCACACCCGATTTATAAGAACATAAATCGAGCAATCATATATGCGCCAGGATCGAGTCACGCATATATACAACAGATTATCAAGATATCACAACACATGTCACGAATAAAAGTGTATAAATTATAAAATGAATATCTTTATTACAACTGAATCAAGAATCAGTTCAAGGAATGCGGAAGCGTAAAATGAATACATGAAGAGCTGGGCGCCACAGGGACGTCGACTGGGAGACAAACGCCTAGAAGTCGTCGAAGCCGCTGATGTAATCCTCCACGTTGCCGGGCACTGTGCAGCAGTCGAAGATATCCGAAATAGAACATAAGAGTGGAGAGGCAAGTGTGAGTACAAACCCGTACTCAACAAGTATAACACAAACTATGAGGCTCTAGGCTGGCTGACTCACTGCATTTAGCTTTTAGTCTTGGCAAATTTTATTAAAACTATTTACTATAAGTGGATGAATTACCATGAACCCAATTGCATAATAAATTAATCAATATTAATTAAGAACTACTGAGAACCATCCAAACCAAAACCACCCCGGGGAATCTCCCTAATCAAAGGTTGATAACCCCACTAATCAAACGGAGGATCTGGGCCGCTCATGACTATGAGCACAGCTGATATATCAGTTTTACACTCTCGAGAGGTTGCACAACTTTACCCACAAGTCGTGAGCTACGCTAGTTGTTCATCACACTTCCTTAGGTGAGATGGCTAGCAAGCACACTACGAGACCGTTACAAAGGACCAAATTGGTAAGGTGTAACCGCTAAGGATTCTGGATCAGCGATGATGGGGCCCACCTCCGGGGGTACAAGACACACAGCACAGACCAAGCCGGAGGAGCAGGGACCATTGAAGCTTACCACCCCTCTTGCCCACGCAGGTAAGTTACTCCCGAACCAAAATGACCTAATTAGTAAGTCAAGACCGTCCCATTCCAGTCTTGTGGTTGTGCGGTTGTCCCAGGTTGTCGCTCTATGAACCGGTCCTTATGGAGAGTGGCCAACCAAGCACTAAGCACCGTGCTGGCCCCCTAAACCATGTTTCTACTACAACATATTTTAAGGACGCACAAACCACTCAAGCACACAGCACAGAGGGTTGGCTCCAGAATTAGGTTGCATAAGACCATTAATTAAATTAATTAAAAAGGACCAAGTGTGTTATAGCGCAGCAACCTAGCACAACTAACCAAAATGCAACCCAAAGGATATATATAAAGGATATAAAGTGGCTAGGAAAGTCCTTATAGGCATACAGTATTAAAATGCAGTATGAAATTGTATTTAAAAGTGATAGGAGGTTCATGTTATACTTGCCTTCCTCGTACTCTCCCGGCTGCTGCTCGAACTGCTCGGAAGATGGCTACTCCTGGTACTGCTCCGGTGGCTCGACGTCTACTCACGATCGTAGCAGCAATACATGGGCCACACATGCACACACATGCAAACAATAGCAAAATATAAGAAACAGTACATCAATACAATGGAACAGCACATAAAACTGGCCTAGAACTATTCTATGCGTTACAACGATCGCGTGGACATAAAGAACGCCTAAAACGGAGCTAAGACGCGAAAACTACGCTTAAAACAAGATCCAGGGACCTATTTGCGAGAAAAACAGAATTTTCAGGGGGTTCTGTGCGAAAACTGGGGACCTAAACGTAATTAAAGCATAGACTCAGGGGCTATCACGTAAAACACGCGGCATGGACTGCGGCCACTAAAACCCGAAAGCGCAGGGGTCTAAATGAGTAAAATAGGACTTGACTGCAAATACTTTTGAACTAAGGGTAGACCGCGGGTTGATTTCCCTAAAGGATAGGGGCTCTTTAGCAAAAACGACGGGCTGAACCGTTAACTTCTGTTCTGGGCCCTTGGATCGCCATCTAGCGGCTCGGATTAGATCTATTACACGAAGGGGTATCTACGCGTATCGGCCGTCGGATCTCGATCCGACGCTCCAGACTCTCCCTTCACTCGGATCTAATATCCTCCGCTGGATTTGAGATGGACGGCCCAGATGTAAAACCCCGGCGAACCGGTATGCGTGGACTCCGTCCGTTGGATTCAGATCCCGTGGCTCAGATCCATCCCAACCGCGATCTAATCCTACGCGTTGAATACGGATCGGGTGGCTGGGGTTTACAGGGGCACGGCCGGCGGCGGAAAAGTCACCGGAGCTCGTCTCCGCGGTGGCTCCTTGCCGGCGTAAGCCGATCTCGGCCGTCCGGGCCCTATTTTGGACGGGATCAGGCCCGGGAGAATGCTCGCGACACGCGTAATCCACCTGAGCAGTTGGCGCAGGTCCGCAGGGGTCGCAACAGCTCACGCCACGGCAAGGGCGGCTCGGGTCGACAGAGCTCGCCGGCGCGCGTGCATTCCCGTGCCTACGGTGGCTCACGATCCACGACAGCTAGTGCTAAAGGTCCGGGAGGAAGTTGTGATGCTCACCAAGGTGCGGAACAGGCTGGAACGCGGCGGCGCGATGACCTCGACGGCGGACCGGCGGTGGAGACGTTCTGGGTTCGCGGGAGGGGCGGCTGCCGAGGGTCTCCGAGCTCCTGATCACCGGAAACCGACGCGTGAAGGTCCTGTGCAGGCGTGTAGGGGAGTCAGCTCGGCCCATGGCCTACCGGCGGTGAGCAATTGCCCACGGCGGTGTGTGGCTTACCTGGACCCGAGCGGCGGAAGGGGCAGCTGCAGAGGCGGCGGTGGCTGGGGCTCACGTGCTGCAGAGGGTTAGGGTCCAGGGGTGTGCGCGGGGGCCAATTAAGGGCAGGGCGGAAGCTGGGCGTGCGTGCCCGCGGCAGGCGCGGAAAGCACGGCGGGGACCGTGGCGTGCGGGGGAAACGGATTGGCTCAACGGACCCGCGCGATACCGGCTCAGGTGGTGAAGGTTCTAGAGAGGAGGGAGAAGGGCTCGGTTGCGGCCAGGGTGCGGCTCGGGTGCGGTTCAGAGGGGCGGGGCCACGGGCAGCGGCAGAGCGGCCGGCCGGCGGGGAGAAACAGGGGAGGGGGAAAAGAAAGAGAGGGGAGGAGCTGACGCCCGGTGGGAGGAGGGCGCCGGCAGGCGGGCCCGGGGTGACAGCGAGAGAAGGGGGGAGAAAGGAAGCACGCGGGGTGGCCGATGGGCTGAGCCGGCCGATGGGAAGGTGGGGAAAAGAGTGGGCCGATGTGGCCCATGCGGGGAAGGGGAGAGGAGAGAGGAGGAAGGAGAGGGAGAGAGTTGGGCTGGGCCAAGGCTGCTGGGCTGCTGTTCTCTTCTCCTCTTCTTCTTCTTTTCTTTTTCTTTCCTACACTCAAGCTATTCAAACAATTCCATTTGAATTCAAATGAATTTGAATTCAAACTCTATAAACTCAACACAAATAAAACAATGCTGCAGCATGAATGCACAAACAATTTGATCCTATGATAAATTTTAATTACTTGCGTTATAATATTACTTTAAATGCCACAAAAATTAAAGAAAAGCCTGGAAAATTTATTTAAGCCCAAATAAATTCATTAAAATTAGGGAAAAATACATTAGGGTGTTACAGTGGCGAGTCAAGAAGAGTCCCGAAAGAGACTAGGTGATCGGGAAGCAATACTCTTAGTGAGTGCTTCAACAACGTGGACTAGGGGTGGCCTTATGCCTATCGATTCCAAGGGATAAATCTTCATGTCGAGAGTTTGCTTACCCTCATCCCCTTTCTTTAGGCTTCCGCATTTCTTATTGCAATATTGTGTGCCTTTACATTCTTAGTGTAGTATCTTGCCAGGATTGACTATAGGTTGCAAAACTCTTTGGGATGAGGTTTTCACACTAGTTGAACCCTAGATGCACATCTAGATAATATATTTTAGCTTATGTTTTGTGCTAAGTAGTTTGAGCCGTAGGTTAAGGTTTTAAGTTGGCCTAATTCAACCCCTCCCCCTCTTAGGCGACGAGCACCGATTCCTTTCAAGTGTTATCAGAGCCGGGGCTCACTTATTTCACATAAAAACTCCAATTCCATTGCCAAACTATGAAAACTGGCTCATTAGAACGGTTAAGCTTCACCACCTAGTGAGTTAGCTTGTCGGGGGAATGGACGGATCCCTTAGGAATGGCTCCATGGTTCGATGGCACGGGCTTCCAATGTTGGAAGGTGTTAATGCAAGCTTTTCTCCAAGCACGGGGCCTAAATGTTTGGAGAGTAGTGAGTGAAGGCATGAAAAATGATGGTCACCAAGAAAGACAATATGATGTTATTGCAAAAAGTATAATCTTGTCTTCTCTTTGTGATAATGTGTTCCATCGTGTGTTTGCTAGCAAAAATTCCTTTAAGCTCTGGAAGACTATCAATGAGAACCATGGTGGCACAAAGGATGTGGCCAATGAAAGATATCATGTTCTCATTGATAAGCTTAATAGCTTTGAGCAATTTGATCATGAAGATGATTCATCAATGTACTAATGATTGACTGTTCTTGAAGACACATAACTCATTTGCAAGATCCTTCACTCCCTCCAAAGGACGGACTATGATTTGGTGACAACAATTCTCTATGAGAAAGGGCTCAAGACCATGACACCAAATCAAGTCCTCAACAAGGTGATCACCCACAAGCTCCGCAACGGCATCAAGTCAAGAGAGCCACCTTCTTCATGTACACATAGTGCTCTTGCAAGTAAGCAAGCCACGATGTGGAAGAAGATGGTGATCCAAGGGAGCTCAAGTGAAGAGGAAGAAAAGGATGCGGCCAAGAGCTCATCAAGTGATGAAAACGAAGAGATGGACCCTAACCTTCTCAAGCAAGTCAAGATCATGAATAAGATCTTGAAGAAGATCAACATGATGGGGTACATGGTCTTCCTAAAAGATGGGCATCATCATCAACTTATGAAGGTTGAGAGGATAAAGTACAACAAGAAGAAGTAAGAGAAGAAGGAGAAGAAGCCAAAGCATGAAGCTCTAGCTATCTTCAGAGAGTGGAAAGCGGTAGTGAAGAATCAAGCACAAGCTAAAGTGATGAGTCGATCAAGAGATTCACCACCTATCGATGTTTTACCGCCACGCCCACCGAGGGATACCCCCGAGGTGGTGAGTTTGTATGTAGGGTATCGCCGAGGTCAGGAACTCGAAGGTGCAAGGAACACAAGGTTTAGATAGGTTCGAGCTGCCGAGAGTGTAATACCCTACGTCCTATGTGGTTTGTATTGCCTTAGGTGGTGATTGGGTTGATCTCCTCTATTTGGAGGGGTCCCTTTCCGCTCTTATATAGTTTGGGAGGACATATTTACATGGAAGTCATAGTCGGGTACAAGCCCAGAAGTCCTACCCGAGTACTTCTCGGATAGTTTTTTACCGTGTCCGACTAGTTTCACTACTGTATGGGTAGTCCGACTACACTACGAGTAGTTACAACGGATGTAGGGCATGGGCTATGTCCCATCCCGTATCCTAGGAAAAGTACACCACGTGCACAGTCCCGTGTGTCCAGGTCTGACACCACCCGTACCAACATTAGCGTTTCATCATCATCCAACATGTGCCTCATAGCTAAAGGTATGGAAAGTGAAAGCGATGTAAGTGATGATGACTCCAACTCTCTTTCCATTGATGAACTTCTTGACTTAATCCATGAGCAACAAAAAGTCATGAAAAGACAAGCAAAAGAAATCAAACAACTTAATGCTTTCAATGATCTTAATGCTTCTCTTGCTACAAATTATGTTGATTTATTGTGCAAATTCAAATTGCTTAGCAAGGAGAAAGAAAAGCTCAAATTAAAAATTGAGAGCATTAAGAATGAAACTAATG
Organism: Panicum hallii; assembly: GCF_002211085.1. Taxonomy (NCBI): domain Eukaryota; kingdom Viridiplantae; phylum Streptophyta; class Magnoliopsida; order Poales; family Poaceae; genus Panicum; species Panicum hallii. The sequence goes on from NC_038043.1 coordinate 32,510,411, forward strand.
ACTCTTTGGAATTGGAGCAATCTATCCCTTGTGCAATTCCTATCTTCAATGTAGATGCTTCAACTTCTTGCATTGATTTAATTGATTTAACTTTTAAACCAGTGCTCAAATGGAGAAAAGTGCATAGTTTTTCAAACTCTACAACTTCTCTTTAAGGTTCATCTGCAGTTGAGCAACAGTTTTGAAGATACTATAAACTTAATAATATTTTCAAACTTTATGTAAATCCTATAGATAAAACTACTTTTACACATATATCCAAGGGTAATTTCTCATATTTTTGCAATTTAACCACAAGTTGCCATATTTTGCAAAACAACCCTCATGCTTTTGAACTTTTCCCTCCATATCCACCCATTTTGCACAAAAGGACCTCTAGTTAAAAGTAATTTATATAAACAACACTTTTTCCTTAACATTGCACTTATTAAACACACCTTTGCCATACTTTGCACATAAAAACATATCAAAACTCGAGGGTGTGACCATGCTATTTACCTGAGTGTCACAGCCTTCCCCCCTAAAAAGAATCTCGTCCCGAGATTCCGGAACAGAATGGAATGGGATAATCAAGCTTGGGGTTTGGCTTGGAAGAAGTTGGGGTAGTTATGCTGAAGATAGGATTCGGTTTCCCATGTTGCTTTTTCTTCCGTATGATGGTTCCACTGAATCTTGTACATTCTGATGGTTTCTCTTCTGGTGCTTCTCTCTTTAGTGTCCAGTATCCTGATCGGATGTTCTGTATAGGTCAGATCTGGTTCGATTTCAATAGTTTGGGATTCGATGATTTCAGTAGGGACCTTAACACACTTCTTAAGTTGGGACACATGGAAGATATTATGGATGGCTGTCAACTGAGAAGGAAGTTGAAGATGGTAAGCTACAGGTCCACAGACTTCAAGGACTTCAAAGGGCCCGATGTATCGAGGAGCAAGTTTCCCTTTTACACCGAACCTTTGAACACCTCGGGTAGGAGAGACTCGAAGATATACGAAGTCTCCAACTTGAAATCGTAACGGGCTTCTTCGTATATCAGCGTAGCTTTTCTGTCGAGATTGTGCCGTTTTGAGATTTGCCTGTATAATTCTTATTTTCTCTTCTGCCTCACTGACAAGGTCGGGTCCTAAGACTTTACGCTCGCCGGTTTGTGACCAATTCAAAGGAGTTCGGCATCGGTGACCGTACAATGCTTCAAATGGGGCCATCCTAATGCTTGTCTGATAGCTGTTATTATAAGAAATTCTGCCAGTGACAAGCATTTGTCCCAATTCTTGCCGTACTGAAGAACACAGGCTCTAAGCATGTCTTCTAGATTCTGATTTACTCGTTCAGTTTGTCCATCCGTTTAGGGATGATATGCAGAGCTTCGGATTAACTTAGTCCCAAGAGCATTTTGGAGTTGCTCCCAGAACCGAGAGACGAACAGCGTCCCACTATCGGAAATGATTGTCCTAGGTATACCATGAAGGCGAACAATTTGATCCAAGTAAATCTCGGCATACTTCTTAGCATTACACGTAGTGTGTACAGGAACGAAATGTGCTGTTTTGGTTAATCGATCAACGATTACCCAAATAGAGTCATGTTTCCGAGAAGTATTAGGTAGTCCAACAATAAAATCCATACTAATATCTTCCCATTTTCAAGAGGGAATGGTTAAGGGTTGGAGGGTACCAGCAGTCTTCAGATGACTGGCTTTGACTCTTTGGCAGATATCACACTCTGAGACATACTTAGCAATTTCTTGTCTCATACGGGTCCACCAAAAGCTTTGTTTTAGATCTTGGTACATCTTTGTACTGCCGGGGTGTATAGAAAATTTGGACAGGTGGGCTTCGTCCATTATTTGCTTTCGGAGTTTATGGTCCTTAGGTACCACAAGACGTTTGTTGAACCACAAAACTCCTTCGGAATCCACCTGGAAACATTTGTACTTTTTCTCTCTCTGTATTAACTTCTGCTTAATGATCCCAACTCCCTCACTACGCTGTTGGGCTAGAATAATGTCATCCCTAAGCGTGGCTTCAACCGAGAGATGGTTTAAGTCACCTTGGGGAATGATTTCTAGATTAAGCTTTTCCATTTCCCAACAAAGAGTTTCATTGAAAGTTTCGACAGATAGGCAGGAACAATGTGTCTTGCGACTGAGGGCATCTGCAACGACATTAGCCTTTCCCGGATGATAATGCACTTCCAAATCATAATCTTTAATCAACTCTAGCCAGCGTCTTTGCCTCATATTCAAATCTGCTTGGGTAAAGATATATTTGAGGCTTTTGTGGTCAGTATAGATATGACACTTTGCACCCATTAGATGATGCCTCCAAATTTTTAAGGCATGAATGACAGCTGCTAGTTCAAGGTCATGTGTAGGATAGTTTTGTTCATGAACCCTAAGTGCCCGAGATGCATATGCAATCACTCGGTGGTCTTGCATAAGGACACACCCAAGTCCAGTGCCTGATGCATCACAATAGATATCAAAGGGTTTTGACAGATCAGGCTGAGCCAAGACTGGAGCAGTCGTGAGATGATCTCTAAGAACATGGAATGCATCATCGCATTTTTGATCCCAAGAGAACTTAACACCTTTCTTCAGTAGTTCGGTCATAGGTTTGGCTATTCTGGAGAAATCCGGAATGAACCGACGATAGTAGCCGACTAGACCAAGAAAGCTACGGATCTGATGGACTGAGGTTGGGGGTTTCCAATCCATCACTTCTTGTACTTTACTGGGATCGACGGATATTCCGTCTCCAGAAATGGTATGGCCTAGGAATTTTACTGTATCTAGCCAAAACTCACACTTGGAGAATTTGGCGTACAGGTGGTGGTCTCTTAATCATTGAAGGATGACATGGAGATGTTTGGCATGATCTTCTAAAGTTTTAGAATAGATCAAAATGTCATCAATGAAGACCACAACAAACTTGTCGAGTTCTTGCATGAAGACAGAATTCATGAGGTACATGAAATAGGCTGGAGCATTAGTGAGACCAAACGACATGACAAGATACTCGTATAGACCATATCGGGTGGAGAAAGCTGTTTTTGGAACATCACTGGGCCGAATCTTAATTTGGTGATAGCCGGAACGAAGATCAATCTTGGAGAATACCTTGGCCCCGGCGAGTTGATCGAAAAGAATGTCAATGCGGGGTAAGGGATACTTATTTTTGATGGTCACCGCATTGAGAGGACGATAATCAACACACAACCTTAAGCTATTGTCTTTCTTTTTCACAAACAGGGCTGGACAACCCCATGGTGATGCACTTGGACGAATGAAACCTTTGTCTAAGAGATCCTAGAGTTGGATTTTCAATTCAGCCAGCTCATTGGGAGACATACGATAAGATTTCTTAGAAATAGGGGCTGTACCAGGTTGGAGTTCTATGATGAACTCGATATCTCTGTCTGGGGGCATTCCAGGTAGGACATTCGGAAAAACATCTGGATATTCACAGACGACTGGAATATCCTCTAGCTTGAGCCCGGATGTAGCATAAGTGCAAAAGTTGAAGTACTTTGGTTGTGGGAGATAAAGGATGGTAGGTTCGTGTTCAAGTGAATCTATCTCCACAGTTCGAGAAGAGATGTCTAAAGACACATGGTGCTGCACCATCCAGTTCATTCCCAAAAGGACATCCATTCCCTTTAGGTCTAATAGAAGTAAGTCTGTTTTTATCACCTGACTACCCAAGAGAAGTGGTACTTTCATACAGATTTGATTTGATAGGGTTTTCCCACCAGGAGTGATTATCCTATAATCTTCTTTAGTAGGATAAATATCCAAACCTACTTTACTTCCACATTCTTTACTGATAAAACTATGGGTGGCACCGAAATAAAAAAGAACAATAACGGGGTAATGGTTGATAGAAAATGTACCCGTCATTATTGGTGTCCCCTCAGGAAGTTCGGAGAGCGTAGTAAGATTCACCCTCCCTTGACGGACCTGCACCACTTGCCTCCTGCCTTTTCCCTGGTGGTTCGGATTAGATGTCTACCCTTGGAAAGATTTCTTAGGTTGAGGGCAATCCTTGATAAAGTGAGACGGGCTTCCACAATTGAAACAACGATAATTGCTGTTTCCTGGAGTAGTTGGTGGAAAGCTCGGTCGTGGACCTTGCCGTGGTTGTTGTTAATTTTGTGGCAGCGGTGGTCGGTTGAATTGGGCCTGTTGGGGAAGTCGAGCTACCCATCTGCCAGGCAAATTGCCTCGAGACGAAGCTCGAGGGGCGTTACTCGGAACTAACCGATACCTTGGCGACTGTGGTGTTGCAGGCCCTGTTGGTGCTTTCCGTTTCTTTTCTGCTCTATGGGCAGCAATACAATCCTCTTGAGTAATGGCCATATTGACCAACTCATTAAAATTGTCGGCCTTTACTAAATTCAGCCATTCCTTAAGTTTGGTATTTAGGCCTCGGCGAAAGTGATCACATTTGCGGGCATCAGTGTCCGCATGAGATCCTGCATATTGGCACAAGTGGTTGAAAACCTGTGCATACTGCGTAACAGTGCGGGTACCCTGGGTCAAACTCAAAAATTCATTGAGCTTCTGCTCAATGAGTCCCGTTGGTATGTGATGTGCTCGGAACGCAGTTCGAAACTTGTCCCAGGTGACGACGTGATCGGCAGGTTGCATCGCATGAAACTGATCCCACCAAAGACGGGCAGTGCTTTGGAGTTGCTGGCCTACAAAGAGCACCTTATTCTCATCTGAACATGGAGCTGGTAATAAGGCGAACTTAGACTCGATAGTTCGAAGCCAAGCGTCTGCGTCCAAAGGTTCATCCGCCTTATGGAATAATGGTGGTTGAGTGCTGAGAAAATCCTGGTAACTGGCTGACAGGGGTTCACCTCGGCCTCGAGGTTGCTGCTGAAAGTGGCCCATTTGAGCTTGTACAAGTTGATTATGAAGCTCAGTTTGCCGGGCCATAACCTCGGCTAGGTTTGGAGGTGGCGGTGGTGGTTGTTGAGAACCACCAGACTGACCTGCCCGGAATCCTTCCGGGGTTCCTCGGGTAGCTCCCACCATCTGAAATAAAGGAGATATCCATTATTAACTGTATTCTTACTCCCATTTCAGATGATATACAATTACCAAACGGAAATGTAATACACATGCTCCATTCAATCCACTTATAACAGATACGAAGATATTGAACCAGATAACCAAAACACAGGATTTAGATTACTATTCAGACACTGATATTCCTTACATCTTATATTGACACACTCAAACCACTACAAACCTTTGCCTAAAGCACATGCCACACATACAACAAGTGGCTCTATACCTAGATAAACTACACACCACCTATGTTACATTTTTCTACATTAGTTACAACTAAACTATCACCCACTCAACCACAACTAAAAGTCATCAAAGTTGCCTACTGATGACTGACTACCTGAAGAGGAATGATGGGGACTGATGACAGGGTCTTCGTGCTCAGAGTCAATCCCGGAGATTCCCAAAGCAAACGAGGAAAACCCTCCCAATGCAGGGCACTAGTATAGAGATGTTCTGCCTGATCCCAAAAGATGTTAGGAGGGGCTGCCATTTGCAACAGAAATGCAAATGGTGAAACCTTTTACCTTGCTTGAGAAAGTACCAGATAAATAGAACGAGATAATCAATTCTGATAACAGCAAAGGCTGGAGATCAGATGGATGTCTAAAGTACCTTAAGATACCCAACTTAAATCTATCATGAGAATCTTTATCAACTCCTTCTAAAGATAAACAACACACTATTTATCCTTAACAGAATTTAAACAAACATTACATTCGTTTGTTCCGTGATGAATTATGCATGCACGTACTACTCGTCCTCACAACCAAAACAAGTGCCGAGTACCCTCGAACTTACGTGGTTAATTTCGGTGGCATACATATACTTCTCTCACTATATAACTAATCGATAAATCCTATCCGTCCTAACCTCTTAATCGTGGTTAGTGTACCTGCAAAAGAGCACATATATATATATATCATGAACCTTTCATGGCAGCATGACATGAAAGCGTCCCCAAACAGTACTGTTCACTATAGAAACAGCATCTGTACCATTACCGCCGTACAGACAACGTTAGCATACGTTATCGAAACAACGTATTCACGGGGGGTACCGCAAAATGCGGGGGTATGAACAGCGATCGCCATACCCTGCGCCGAACCATCTACTCCCAATATATTCAACCTAAGTTGATATATTGGCAGCATCTCAAGTAGGTCACTGCTTGAGATTCAGCGTTCGGTTCGCATCACTGACAGGAAGGCCAAGCTCCCTCAGTTGGCTGAGAATCCTTACCTTCTTACCTCACGATCGTAGGTGCCGTTACGGAAAGTAAGGTTGAATTATACAAGAATTTAAATTTTGACAGAAAGTAGTGCTGCAAGTCAGAACTATCTATACATATATAGATACTGATAGCCACCTGATACTTTCCCCATATAAATCCCTAGGGCTTTACGTTCTAAACCCCAACCTTAATGAACCCAACATACTTTGTAAACTTGTTTGTTGGCAAACTTTTATCCTGAAAACACTTTTTAAGAGCTTTTCCAGATGTAAAAGTAAACCTACAGCTCTGATACCAGCTGTGGCAGAACCGCCTGAATTATTCCGGCTCAAGTGCGCTAATGATCACCGTACAACGGCAATCAGCTTAACGCACTTCAAACGGAACAATCCCTTGGTCTGTCGGGTCTCCGCCAGATACAACCATGGTTCAACAGGATCGAAGCAGGTTTACCTCGCACGAAGGCGAGTTCACATCACAGAATAGCTCATCAATTTTTAATTTACAGACATTCATACATTATTACAAACTGGGTTCAAACATAAGTAAACTTATACAAACCGTGTTCAAACTGACAAGCATAACAGCTTGTCCAGACTCACAGCGGAAGGAAAAATTTACGCGACTACACACATCGCGAAGGCGGACACCAAGCTTAGCCCAGGGCCTGGTGTCACTCCGGAGGGTCACTGCCGGCCGGGGACGGGTCCTACTCCACGGACCAGCCAAAAGGAACGGACGTTGGCCACACAGGGTTGTTCGTGGGATTCTCGAATGTCATACCTGAAACAGATATTGGCAAGGCTGAGTATTCTAATACTCAGCAAGGCTTACCCGAGCTTGGGTATACTTTAACCCGTAACTAGACTCATGAAGGCATAGCAAGGGTTCTGGGTTATTTTTAGCTGAAAAGCAACTAAGTGTATATCTATTTTCAAATTTTAGCTTTCAGATTCTAGCTTGTCTAACCATTCTAGGTAAGCATCTATACTAAGCAAGCAAGATATAGATTATCATCCATCAAGATCAATTCATCATCAATTATACTTTTTACTCGATGTGGCAGAAGGAATAAGTAGTCTCAATCCTCGTGAGAGGCGGACGATCCAAATCGAATTTTAACCTTGCAAGGTAAACCTAACACACACGCTTGGAAGATCCAACGATCGTTCCCAAGCAACCGTTTGCCTTTCATTCCGGGTCGTGGATCAGGTCCACCACAAGCGACTGTAGGACCGTACGCACACCAATTGTGCAGGACATAAGTTTGTAGCGCGACTACAAAACCTGTACTCCTGTCTGCCATGCAGAACGTACTCCCGCACGTCGGTGCGTGGGAGAACCAAAATACGAGTGGTGGGAGGTATGTCCACTTGCCGGGCCGATTGGTTACTAGGCTTACCGCTTACCATATTTCGCGGCATGTGGCTAGTACTTTCAAACGCTTAGCCACCACTACCACATATTTCGACCTTAAAGCTTTTATCCAAACAGACAGGGTAATCTTCAGGTCATGATACAGCACATGACCCTGTCCATCATCCTTATAATGGTTGTAGAATGGTAAACATGCAACTCCTATATCGCGCAAGTGACAGGAAATCACCCGACTTTTACCGGCCCTATTTAGCAGAGCATCTAAGCGATAAGGACTCGGGAGCAATACATTGGATTTCTAAGATCTTATGCAACTAGGGTTTCATTTCAACTCTTAGACGTAATGCAAGATAGATAATATATAGGTGAAATGATAATAACTTGAAATATTGGGATATGCATCGGGGCTTGTCTTCTTGAGTGGGGTTGGGGGCAGGAGTGTCAGAGGCTTCCGAACTTGAGTTCGGGGCTTCAGTTAGTCCCTCGATGATTTGCGCTGGGTCTGCTGAAAAGCCTTGGTCTTGTCCTAAGACCAACTCGTAGTCCCCGTCGTCGAGCGTTGTTGACTCTATATGAGATGCAATAAATTAAGTAAGGTAAGATTTAAAATTAAGACCTCAGATTTCAAATGTTACAACCCATCAAGTTAACACACAAAAGCTCATAAAATAAAGAGGGTTTAGGTTTGAAACACTATTTATAAAAGAATCATAAAGATATTGCTAAATTGTTGCAAATAAGAACTAAAATACTTAAATTTGAATTTGAAGTTAAACCCAAATTTAATTTCAAACTTTAAGCAAAAGATCATAAAGTTTTGGAAATTTAACTATACACTAAACATTAACACATTAGAGAATGACAAGAGATCTTAACTAAAAAGGTTTACACAACATATTTAGCTAGCATTTCAAATTCGAAATGTCCAAATCAAAAGAAGTTAAGTTATAAAACAAATTTGAGTTTGAAATCTTAATACAAGGTTACATATAGCTTATAGAACATACATGCCAAGATTCATAAGCAACAAAGCAAGGAATGTAGAGGTTAAGTTCAAACTACTCTTTAACCTTAGATTTAAAATAGAGGTAAAAGTATTTTGTTTCAATCTAAACTTTATTAGCCAAAGTTATAGAGTTTGAAATCTAGTTTCCAACGAAACTAATTTTGCCATTTTTGGATTTTTTTTGTGAATTGCTACGAATTTTGCAAGACAAGAAATACACCCACATGAAATAACAACTACTTCCTTTACAAACCAGTCCTTAGATTTACAGAAAACCCCCTGGAAAGAAAACTGCCCAAGCAATTGGGTCCAAGGGCCATGGCCGGCGGTGGGAGCTCGGGTCCAGCCAAATTCCGGCCACGAGGTTCGCCGGCGGTGAGGGGCAAGGGGGAAAAAGCACGAGGGAAGCTCGGGCTTTACATTGGTGGTCTTGGGCGAGCTTGAGATGGCCGGAGGAGAGCTGTCCACGTGAGCCCGAGACGGCGGCCGGAGGGAAGCTGCGGCGGCGGTGCTCCGGCGTTCGGGGGAAGGAGGGGCCGGGCTAGGGAGGTGCAGTGGGGGCCGGGGAAGCTGAAGCTGCTACCAGTTTGGGGAGGGAGAGGGCGGAGGAGGAAGTCCCACGGCGGCAGGGGCTTGTCGGCGCAAATGGAGGGGCGGCGGGGTACTGGGTGCGCGCGAGCAGGACCGGACAGCCTTTTATAGACAATTGGGAAGAGAGGAGGGTACTGGCGGCATGCAAGCGGCGTGGCGCTCGGGCGAGGCGCCAGCAGAGGGGGCTAGGGCGGTGGAGGGACGGTGAGGTGACGCGTGGGCGAGGGAGGAGCAGGAGGTGGACGGCGGTGGCCAGGAGCAGTGCACTGCGCCGGCGGCAGAGGAACCAGAAGAGCAGAGGCGCAGAGCAGAGGTCCAGGGAGGAAGAAGGGAGAAGAAAGGAGCCGAGGACTGAATTGCAAAACCAAAGAAACATAGGGACTTCACTGTAAAGAGCTTATAACTTTTAAACTAGTGCTCCAATGGAGATGGTCCAAAAAGCAAAAGTGCATAGTTTTTCAAACTCTACAACTTCTCTTTAAGGTTCATCTACAGTTGAGCAACAGTTTTGAAGATACTATAAACTTAGTAATATTTTCAAACTTTATGTAAATCCTATAGATAAAACTACTTCTACACATATATCCAAGGGTAATTTCTCATATTTTTGCAATTTAACCACAAGTTTCCATCTTTTGCAAAACAACCCTCATGCTTTTGAACTTTTCCCTCCATATCCACCCATTTTGCACAAAAGGACCTCTAGTTAAGAGTAATTTATATAAACAACACTTTTTCCTTAACATTGCACTTATTAAACACACCTTTGCCATACTTTGCACATAAAAACATATCAAAACTCTAGGGTGTGACCATGCTATTTACCTGAGTGTCACACGGGGGTGGCCGGTGTTGGCGAAGAGAGGGACCGAGGCGGCGTATCGACGGCGAAAAGAGGCGAGCGGCGGAGCTCCGAGGGATGGCGATGGCGTTCCGGTGGCCGGAGTGCCGGAGGGCGGCGGGGAAGTGGCCAGATAGCTTCTACGTGATGATGTGGTGCTGGTGGTGTGCTTGGCCGGGACTTGGAAGTAGTGGATCGCCAGGACAACGGCGAGGCCGAGCGGTGACGGGAGCTCGAGCTCACCGGTGCTATTATATGGTCCGGTCATTCTGGTGCAAGAGAGCGAAATTGGGCGGCTGGGGAGCACCAGTGGGTCATGGGGGTGCTTCTAGAGCACTGGATCGGGGATGGGCAGCAGCAGCGGCGGCTGTCGACGACGAGCAGTAGCTGCAGCGGAGGTCCGGCGAGGTGGAGAGCTCGGGAAAAGGAAAAGCAGTGCAAATGTGGGTGCGGGAATGCAAGAGGGAGGGCACTGGGAGCTCAAGGATGCACTTCAAGTTGAGGAGAGAGCACAGCGAGTGAGAGCTGGTGCTGGCGGCCGACGGCGTGCGTGGCGGCCGCTTGCGGAGCTCGGGTAGGGGCGGGGCAGTGTGGTGCATGCGGAAGAAGATAGCGGGGAGAACCAGGGCGGCGACCGGCCGGGGAGCAACGCATGGGGGCTGCCAGGAACAGGAGGTGGCGCCGGTCGTGCTGCAACGACGGTGAGCGGCGGCGGGGAGCAGCTTGGGCGGGTGGCAGAGCAGCGTGGTAAGGCGAGGAGAGGCCAGCGCCGTCGGGTGAGCAGTGGGCGAGGTGCTGGAGCAGCACGTGGAGCGCAGAGGGGCGGCACGGGGGCAGTTAAGTCTCGGCACATGGCCGGCGAGGCGGCGGGGGCGGCGCAGAGAGAAGTAGAGAGAGGAGAGAGCTGGAGGTTGAAGACAGGGATCAATCCATGATTTTCCAAAAATACAAGGAACTCCACTGTAAAGTTTAGGTAACTTTCAAAACATAGCTCAAATGAAAATGTGCCCAAAAGCAAAATGTAGAGTTCAACAAGATCTACAACTTTGCTTTAAGGTTCAGTGGCAAAAGAGCTAAGGACTTGAATATAATTTAAAACTTGGCTAAGTTTTAAACTTTAAAGAAATCCTATTTAAAATCTGCACTACACTTGCATCCTTTGGGTAGTTTCACCTCTATTTGCGGTTTAAAAGTAAGTTCTTGACTTTTGCAAAACAACCTTCATATGTTTTGATTTTACCTCCCATTCTCACCCATTTTGCACCAAAATACCTAAATTTTTCAGAATTTTGTAAAAATATCCTTTTCCCTTTGCATTTAAATTTTAGCACACATATACAAGATCAAACATACACACTTTATACTAGAATCTAGTGTGTTTTTAATCCTAAATACCTGAATATCACAGCCTTCCCCCCTAAAAAGAATCTTGTCCCGAGATTCCAGAATAGAATGGAATTGGACGATCAAATTTAGGAGTTGGCTTGAAGGAAGTCTGGAAAGTTTCGTTGGAGATAGGATTCGGTTTCCCAAGTTGCTTCTTCTTCCGTATGATGATCCCACTGAATTTTGAACATCTTGATGGTCTCTATTCTAGTACTTCTCTCTTTGGTGTCTAGCACTCTGATGGGATGTTCGATATAAGTTAGATCAGATTTGATTTCGATAGCTTGGGGATCGATGATCTCGGTAGGAACTTTGACACACTTCTTAAGTTGAGATATATGGAATATATTATGAATGGCCGCTAGTTGAAGAGGAAGTTGAAGATGATAAGCTACGGGTCCAAAAACTTCGATAATCTCAAAGGGTCCGATGTATCGAGGAGCAAGCTTCCCTTTTACGCCGAACCATTGAATACCTCGAGTAGGAGATACTTGAAGATACACGAAGTCTCCAATCTGGAACTGTAACGGTCTCCTTTGTATGTCAGCGTAGCTTTTCTGTCGAGATTGGGCTGCCTTTAGATTGTTTTGAATAGTCTTCACCTTTTCCTCTGCTTCAGTGACAAGGTCCGGTCCAAAGATTTTAAGCTCGCCGGTTTGTGACCAACTCAAAGGAGTTCGGCAACGGCGACCGTACAATGCTTCGAACGGAGCCATCTTGAGACTTGTCTGATAACTGTTGTTGTAAGAAAATTCTGCCAATGAAAAATATTTGTCCCAATTCTTGTTGTACTGAAGTACGCAGGCTCTAAGCATGTCTTCTAGAATCTAATTTATCCTTTCAGTCTGTCCGTATGTCTGAGGATGATATGCGGAGCTTCGGATTAACTTAGTTCCAAGAGCATATTGAAGTTGCTCCCAGAACCGAGTGATGAATTGTGCTCCACGATTAGAAATGATCATCTTAGGTACTCCACGAAGATGAACGATTTGATCTAAATAGATCTCGGCATACTTTTTGGCATTATACGTAGTATGCACGGGAAGGAAATGGGCAGTTTTGGTTAATCGATCAACGATTACCCAAATGGAGTCATGTCTTTGAGAGGTGTTGGTAAGCCAACAATGAAATCCATGCTGATATCCTCCCACTTCCAAGAAGGAATAGGTAAATGTTGAAGAATACCACCAGTCCTTAGATGACTGGCTTTAACTCTTTGACAAATATCACACTCCGAGACATACTTTGCAATTTCTCACTTCATGCGAGTCCACCAAAAGTTCAGATCCTGGTACATCTTGGTACTGCCAGGGTGCATGGAGAATTTGGACAGATGGGCATCGTCCAATATCTGCTTACGAAGCTTATGGTCCTTGGGTACAACGATACGCTCGTTGAACCATAGAACCCCTTCGTGATCTACTCGAAAGGACTTATACTTTCCTTCTCCTTGAGCTAACTTTTGCTTGATGATTCTGACCCCTTTGTTATGCTGTTGTGCCAGAACAATGTTATGCCAAAGTGTAGCTTTAATTGAGGGATGGTTCAAGCTACCTTGGGGAATGATCTCTAGATTAAGCTTTCTCATCTCCCAACAAAGAGTCTCATCGAAAGCCTCAACAAATAAGCAAGAGCAATGCGCCTTGCGGCTAAGTGCATCCGCAACGATGTTGGCCTTGCCTGGATGATAGTGTACTTCGAGATCATAATCTTTGATAAGTTCTAGCCAGCGTCTTTGCCTCATATTTAGATCTGCTTACGTGAAAATGTACTTGAGGCTTTTATGGTTAGTATAGATGTGGCACTTTGTACCCATCAGATGATGTCTCCAAATCTTAAGTGCATGGATGACAGCTGCGAGTTCAAGATCATGGGTAGGATAGTTCTGCTCATGAGTCCTAAGTGCTCGCGATGCATACGCAATCACTCGGTTGTTCTGCATAAGCACACAACCAAGTCCGATTCCCGAAGCATCACAATAGATGTCAAAAGGTTTTGAAACATCTGGTTGAGCCAGAACTGGGGCAGTAGTGAGATGTGCTCTGAGGGTGCGGAATGCATCTTCACATTTTTGATCCTAGGAGAATTTAACTCCTTTCTTTAGTCGTTCAGTCATGGGCTTGGCTATTCTTGAGAAGTCAGGAATGAAACGTCTATAATAGCCAGCTAGACCAAGGAAACTACGGATTTGATGGACTGACGTAGGAGGTTTCCAGTCTAGTTGGATCAACGGATATACCGTTACTGGAGATAGTGTAACCCAGGAATTTAACGGTATCCAGCCAAAACTCGCATTTGGAGAATTTGGCGTACAAGTGGTGGTCTCTTAACCTCTAAAGAACAACATGGAGATGGTTCGCATGATCTTCCAGATTTTTGGAATAGATCAGAATGTCATCAATGAAGACCACTACGAATTGGTCAAGTTCTTGCATGAAAACAGAGTTCATGAGATACATGAAATATGCTGGAGCATTGGTAAGACCAAATAACATGACCAGATATTCGTAGAGTCCATATCTGGTGGAAAAGGCTGTTTTTGGAATGTCACTCGGCCGGATCTTGATTTGATGATATCCGGAGCGGAGGTCAATCTTAGAGAATATCTTGGCTCCGGCTAACTAATCAAATAAAATGTCAATGCGGGGCAGAGGATACTTATTTTTGATGGTCACCGCATTGAGGGGACGATAATCTACACATAGCCTTAAGCTATTGTCCTTTTTCTTCACGAATAGGGCTGGACAACCCCATGGTGAAGCACTCGGACGAATGTAACCCTTATCAAGGAGGTCTTGGAGTTGGATTTTTAACTCTGCTAGCTCATTGGGTAGCATACGATAGGTCCTTTTAGATATGGGGGCTTGTCCGAGTTGTAGTTCTATGACAAATTCAATATCCCTATCCAGGGGCATTCCAGGCAAATCATCTGGAAAGACGTCTGGATATTCGCAAACAATAGGGATGTCCTTTAACCTGATCCCTTCTGTAGCATAGGCATAAGAGTTACTGCATTCCCGTTGTCGAAGATAGAGAATAGTAGGTTCATAATCGGGTGAATCTATCTCCAGGGCTCGGGAAGAGATATCTAATGACACTCGGTGCCTAGTCATCCAATCCATGCCTAGGAGAACATCCATTCCTTCTAGGTCCAATAACAGTAAATCTATTTTTATCAAATGGCTACCCAGCTGGATTGGCACCTTTCTATAGATTTGATTTGATGAAATTTTACCGCCAGGAGTTGTTATCATATAGGCTCCATTAGTAGGATAGATATCCAAGCCTATTTTTGTTCCACACTTGAGACTGATAAAACTATGGGTGGCACCAGAATCAAAAAGTATAATCACGGGTTGATGGTTTATAGAGAAAGTACCCGTAATTATTGGCACACCCTCAGGAAGTTCGGAGAGAGTTGTGAAGTTCACCCTCCCCTGGCGGACTTGTACCATCTGCTTCTTACCCTTGTTCTTGTTGTTCAGGTTGGATGTTTGCGCTTGGAAATATCTTCTAGGTTGGGGGCAATCCTTAATGAAATGGGACGGGCTGCCGCAATTGAAACAACGATAGTTGTTGTTTCCTTGATTGGATGGCGGGAAGCTCGGCCGGGGGCCTTGCTGCTGTTGCTGCTGGGGTTGTGGTGTTGGTGGTTGATTGAATCGAGCCTGTTGGGGTGGCCTACCTACCCATCTGCCTAGTATATTGTTTCGGGGCAGTGCTCGGGTAGCTGTGTTTGGACCAACCAATACTTCGGCGGTTGCGCAGTTGAGGGTCCAGTGGGTGTCTTCCGTTTCTTTTCAGCCTGGTGGGCTGAGATGCAATCCTCTTGGGTAATGGCCATATTGACCAATTCATTAAAAGTGTCAGCCTTTACCAGATTTAGCCATTCCTTAAGCTTTGTGTTCAAGCCTCGACGGAAGCGATCTCTCTTGCGGGCATTAGTGTCCGCATGATACCTCGCGTACTGGCACAGGTGATTGAAGACCTGTGCATATTGCATGATTGTGCGGGCTCCTTGGGTCAAGGTCAAAAATTCATTGAGCTTTCACTCAATGAGTCCCTCTGGAATGTGGTGCGCTCTGAAAGCGGTCTGGAATTCGTCCCAGGTAACAACATGACCAGCCGGCTGCATGGCATGGTAATGGTCCCTCCATATGCGGGCAGTGCTGCGAATTTTTTGGGCTGTGAAGAGTACCTTATTCGCATCTGAGCATGGTGCAGATAATAATGCGAACTTGAACTCTACAGTGCGGAGCCATGCATCAGCATCAAGGGGCTCGTCTGCTTTATGGAACAGTGGGGGCTGGGTGCTGAGAAAGTCTTGGTAACTAGCCAATGGGGGTTCATCGCGACCTCGGGACTGGTGATGAAATTAGCCCATCTGAGCCTGTACTAGCTGGTTCAAAAGTTCCGTCTGCCGGGCCATGACTTCCGTTAGATTTGGCGGGGCTGGTGGCGGTTGTTGGGAACCGCTAGCTTGGTCTACCCGGAAACCTTCCGGGGTTCCATGAGTAGCTCCAACCATCTGAAACAAAGGAGATGTCCATTATTAACACCATGTCCTTACTCCTATTTTCAGAAGATGTACGGCCACTAACAGGTTTGTAAGTCACATATTCTGTTCAACCAACTCATTCCAGGTGCAAAGATATTGAAACAAGATAACAGAACACAAGGCTTAGATTTCAAAGCAGACATTGGTTGTCCTTAACATATTACATCCAGGTGGTTCAATTACTACGGGTCAAGCCATATATACACATGCCACATATAGTACAACAAGTGGCTCTAGGTCCAGTAGAATACCCACTACCTATGTCACAACAATCTACACTAGTTACATCAGTAAAGATTGATGATTTGGAGGGACTAGAAATCGTCGAGATTGCCTACGGAGGATTGGCTGCCGGAAGAGGAATAATCTGGCGGAGGGTTAGGCTCTGGGTTTTCGTGCTCGGAGTCGAGATCAGAAACTCCCTCGATTTCCTCTGGGTCTTCTTCTTCGCCTTCAAGTGCTACGGGTACAGCAGGAGGTACTGGCTGTTGCTGAAGTTCATCAATATGAGCATGGGCATCGTCAACCTCAAGGATAAGATCATGGATTTGCTCCTGGAGGAACTCGATAATTGTGTCTCGTTCAGTGATTATGGCATCACTCTCATTGATCTGATCCTCCCAGTAAATAATGGTCTCCTCTCGCTTTGCGATGATTTCCTCCTTCTCCGTGACCAATGCTTGAAACTCTTCTATCTGAGTGACCTGTCGATCAGCATTTCGATAGTGACCTTGAGTTATACCAGTCAACTGACCCATAACGCGGCGTAGCAGAATCTGATAGTGGTGCTGAACATTCATGAACCTAATGGTACCACGGAGTGTTTCTTCGGCCGAATCTCCCAACATATGGCCATAATGAGCTATCCGAAAGTTCCACTCAGGATCACTGGAATCTATTGCAAGGAAGAGGCTGATAGGATGCCCTGCAACTTCCATGGGATGCTGGTTGCAGAAACTATGGATGGCCTCAAGAGCTGCGGTCTCAATAGTGTCGACGAGATGGTAGCCAACCACATCAACCTCGATGGGCTGCCACTGAGAACGGAAAGGGTGATGAGGAATAGTCATCTTGACTCTGCACCGGGAAACACCTTCCTCTCTATACTCCACTCCATCGTACTGTGGGGGCTCAGTGTAGAAGAATAGACTAAGTGATTCCCATAAGAGATGGGGAAAACCCTCCCACTGCAAGGCATTGGTATGGAGATGCCCTGCATGATCCCAAAAGATGTTTGAAGGAGCCGCCATCTGAAACAAGAATTTAGATGGTGAGATTTGGAAGGATGCTAAAAGCCCAACTAAGACTACCACAAGAATCCTATTGAAACCACACTAATATAGACAACACTCTATTTGTCCTTAAAAGAACAACACATTCAATGCACTCATTTTAATTATGGATGGATTATGCATGCACGTACTATTCGACCTCACAACCAAAATAATTGCCGAATATCTTCGGACTTACGTGGTTAATTTCGGTGGCATAACACATACATCTCTCACTAATAACTAATCGATAAGTCCTATCCGTCTTAGCTTTTTAATCGTGGTTAGTGTACCTGCAGAAGACCATAGGTATATAACATGAACCTTTCATGGCAGCACGACATGAAAGCGTCACCAAACAGTACTGTTCACTATAGAAACAGTATCCATACAATTTCCACCGTACGGACAATGTTAGCATACGTTACATCTGCAATGTATTCACGGGGGTACCGTTTAAAACGGGGGTATGAACAGCGATCGCCATACCCTGCACCGAACCATATACTCCCAATATATTCAACCTAAGTTGATATGTTGGCAGCATCTCAAGTAAGCCATTGCTTGAGAAACATCGTTCAGTTCGCATCACCGACGGAAAGGCCAATCTCCCTCAGTTGGCTGAGGATCCTTACCTTCTTACCTTCTTGTCTTGACGTTGAGGAACACAATAATACAAATAAATATTTAGGGTTGGTTGTGCTCGAAAGTAAGTTTTGGCAGAAAGTAGTGCTGCAAGTTAGAACTGACTATACATATATATGTACTAGTAGCCACCTGGTAATTCTCATATAATTCCCTAGGCTTTACGATCTAAGCACCAACCTTAACGAGTCCAACGCACTTTGCAAATTCTTTTATTAAGCAAATTTTATCCTAAAAACATTTTTAGGAGCTGCTGCAGTTGTAAGAGTAAACCTACAACTCTGATACCAGCTGTGGCAGTACCGGCTGAATTATTCCGGCTCAAGTGCGCTAGTCATCGCTATACAGGCGATCCTAAGTCAACGCACTTCAAACGGAACAACCCATTGGTCTGTTGGGTCACCGCCCGATACAACCACGATTCAACAGGATCGAAGCAGGTTTACCTCGCACGAAGGCGAGTTTACAATTACACAACAGCTCACCAACTTTTAATTCACAGAATATTAAACATTATTACAAACCATTTTAAACTTAAGTATACTTATACAAACATTGTTTAAAAACCACAAGCTATGCAAGCTTGGGTAGAGTCACAGCGGAAGAAATTAACACGCGACTACACACGTCGCGAAGGTTGACTCCAAGTTCAGCCCAAAACCTGGTGTTATTCAGGAGGGTCACTGCCAGTCAGGGATGGATTCCATTCCACGGACCAGCCAAACGGAATAGAGATTGGCCATGCTGGACCATCCGTGGGGTTCTCAAAGGTCATACCTGAAAAATAGACTAGCAAAACTGAGTATACTAATACTCACCATGAAGCGTCCCCCCATCAGGGAAGACTTAAAAGTGTCACTTTATCAGTCCCAGGAGGCTGATAACACTTTTATTACATCAGATGGTACATCACCGTACAACTCTTCGCGGTAATGGGCAGTGAAGCGCCACTATCGCGAGGATTACAACAAAAACCCATATTACTACACTAACTACGAACAGGGGGTCATCAGAGTCTTGCGCCATGCGGAGCTCCAACGGTGACCTCACCCACAGGCAAGACTGGGTGCAGGACGGGACCCTACTCGTCGTTCTCGGGGATGTAGTCGGGATCCTCCACTGAAAAGTAAGAACGGGGTGAGTACAAACGTACTCAGCAAGTCCAATCACACCCACGGGGGGGGGGGGGAAATACCACAGAATTAAATGCACAGGAAATATTCAAGATAGGGGTTAGGGTTTATTCACGGAAAACTCGTTTATATGCAGGGGTTCGTTTTGGAAAACATTTTCAAAATAAGTTTTCAAGTATCAAAGAACACACGATGTGGATCCACACAGGATTCACGTTTAAATGGCTACCGGACTCCCCGTCCGCCGTAGCGCACGGCACTGCTGCCGGATACTTTCCAAACAACTCGCACCAGCTTAACCATTCCCAGAGATAAACACTAGTTATGTGACCACACCGTAACTTGCCCAATACCGTGGGCACGGCTATTCGAATAGATTTTAACTCTGCAGAGGTGTGCAACTTTACCCACAGGCGGGGTACCACAACACGAACACCTTAGCGCCGGTGCAGATCCCATCGAAGCCCTTACCCACCTTAGCTAGACCTGACTAGCCACCACGGGATCTATCAAGGGGTCATTCGACCTATCACCGAGGTTTAACCGGGGCGTAAGTCACACAGAGCTTATCCCGTCTCCTTGATCACCCGTTGCTCTCAGCTCTCCTGATGGCTATCAGACTAACTAGTGGGGTTAGGCCAAGCCGTTGCCCATACAACGGTCAAGTGGTTCGCACGACAGGAAGCTAGGTGAGATGTCACAACAACTCGGTCCTTAGGGGTGACAGGACGGACATCTCCCTCCCTTGCCCTACCACACAGGTACGAGCACACCAGCGGCAATCCACACAGGAATGCCGTCCATCCCGTCTGACTCATTTTCCAAAACCACATTTTATCCCTTCCCACACACACACGCGTTTCCTTTATAAAATCAGGTGTTCAAGGTATGGTTATCACAACAAGGGTGGCTATCCTACCATGTTTACGGCACGCAAAACCATGCAATTTCATAAAACGGGCCATTGGGTTGTGTTTATAAAAACTAGGACAAAAATATGCATCAAAGGGCGGAATTGAACTTGCCATCGTCAAACCCTTGCGGAAAGTCCTGATCGGAGCACTGTCCTTCGGGTTCGGGGTCGCAGTACTGGTCCTCAGTTGCTTGGTCGCGGTCGGGAACCTCGTCGTTCACTCCGTGTCCTACGACGCAAACAAACAGACACACAATCAAGCGAAAGAACTAAAAGCTTTTACCGATAGGCTTGAATCGGAAATAATTTGGTTACGGAGTTAGGGGCAATATCTCTGGGTGGTTTCTTAATGGCATAGCTAAAACTATGCTAGAAACGGAGTGGTAAAGTTTCGGGTCAATCGGAGGTCGTTTCGCACATAAAATGACGAGCTAAAGGGGGTTCGGGTGGTTGAACAGGGCTCTAGGGGTTTATTCGTAAGTATCCGGAAAGAGCGAGGGCCTTTTTGTAAATCTTATAAATTCTCGGGGCATGCTAAAGAGTGTCAAGTGTATCTAGGTTCAAGTATTAGAGGGTTCTATTTGAATTAATGGAAAGCACGGGGTTTCTTTTGTAAAAGGGAAGTGAATAAGGGGATGCTCATAGGAAGGAGGGGGTTTTTGGAAAAAAAAACAGAAAGGGGAGGGGGTTTGGGTAAGAACACCCTTCTCCTTCCTCTCCCCCGTGCAAAACAGAGGAGGGGGGGCAGGGCGCCGGCGGTGGCCTGATCCGGCCGGCCGGGGCATGGCGGCGGCCCGGGAGTGGGGGAAAAGGGGGAGGGGCGCGTGGGAACCCCATCCCCGGCCTCACCTTGAGCCGCGGTGGAGCGAGGGGGCCGGGCGACGGTGGCCTGCGGGTGGCGGCCGAGCGGCGTGCGGCGGCGGAGCTGGGAGCGCGTGAGAAGGGGCTGGGGGTGGTGGCGCAGTTTGTGGAGGTGCCGAGGTGCGGGGGAGGGCTACTTATAGGCGGCCGCGTGGAAGAGCGATGGAGGTCGGTGGGGAGGGCCGGCGGGCGGCGCGGGGTGCCTTCAATGGCGCTCGGCCGCTTGCGGTTGTCGCGGAGCGGAGCACGAGCGGCGGGTGGACGGGACGTCTCGGCAAGCGACGGGCGGCGCGGTGGCTTGGCGCGACCGGACGACGGGGGAAGCGGCCGGCGGTACCGCGCGTGGGCGCGCACAGGGACGGCCAGCGGCGGGGCGTGCGCGCGGCTGGTGGACTGGCGGACACGGGCCCGGCGCGCACGTGACGGGGCAGGTGTGGCAGCGGCGGGCGACGCGTCGCCACTGCTCGGCGCGCGCGTGTAGGCGGCGTGCGGCACGGCGGCCGGCGTGGCACGCGGTGCTCGCGCACGCGTGCGCGGGTGGCGCGACACGGCACGGGCCAGGGGCGTGGCGCGGCACGGCGCACGGCCGGGCAGGGGCTGGCGCACGGGTACGCGCGCAGGGGGAAAGGGCTGGCGCGTGCGTGCGCGAGTGGGAAGGAGGGGCGGCGTGGCTGGTGCGGCGAGGTGCAGCCCGGGCCGGCGGTGCTCAGGAGCAGGAGGAGAGAAGGGGGAAGGGAGGAGAAGAAGGGAAGGAGGAAACAGGAAAAAGGGAAAAGGAAGGAAAGAAAGAAAGAAAGAAAGGGAAAAGAAATTGGAGAAAGGAAAAGAAAAGAGAGAAGAAAAGAGAGGAAAAGAAAGAGAGAGAGGGGGGGGGGCGTGTCGGCGCCGGTCGCGGCGACGTCCGTGGCCGGTCGGCCACGCGCGCGCGGGATTCGCTCGCTGCGCAAGAAAAGGATTGTGCCGGCGTTATTCGCGGCGGATGAACGCGCACAGGTGGCAGGCCTCCGAGCGGCGCGGGATAAGACGGCATAGGGTTTTAGTGTCGGTTAGAAGGGTTAGGGCTAGGGTTTCGGCAACGAGTGGTTTTTAATCGGAACACTCTAGTGCGTGGTTTACTTGGGTAAATTTTCAGGGCGTTACAAACCTACCCCACTTAAATGAATCTCATCCTCGAGATTCGGCTGGCTCCTAAACAGATGGGGAAATTCCTTCTTTAGCGCCTCTTCGCGTTCCCAAGTCGCTTCCTCCACCCCATGTCTGCTCCATTGAACTCTGCATATTCGTACTTCGGAGTTTCTCGTTCTCCCAGTGACGGTGTCCAGGATTCTGACCGGCACTTCTTGATATCGCAGATCCGGTTGCAGGTCTATTGTTTCTACCGGCACGTGTTCTCCTTCGGGTACTCTCAAACATCTCCTTAATTGCGAGACGTGAAACACTGGATGTATATCTGACATTTCTTCCGGTAACTCCAGTCGGTATGCCACTGCTCCTACCTTCTTTAGAACCTGATACGGCCCAATGTATCGAGGGGCTAATTTTCCTTGTACCTGAAATCTTCGTGTCCCTCGAATGGGTGAGACTTTGAGATAGACAAAATCTCCTGGATTGAAACTTATCTCCCGCCTCTTCTTGTCCGCATAGCTCTTTTGTCGGGACTGAGCCGCTTTTAATTTCTCGCGGATTTCCGCTACTTTCTCCTCTGCTTCTTTTATGAGTGCGGGCCCTACTAGCGCACGTTCTCCAACTTCCGACCACATTAAGGGAGTTTTGCACTTTCTCCCATAGAGAGCTTCGAATGGCGACATGCCCAGGCTGGCTTGGTAACTATTGTTGTACGAGAATTCCGCATAGGGCAGACTCTGTTCCCAATCATTTCCATAAGTCAGGACACATGCTCTCAGCATATCTTCCATAATTTGATTTACCCTCTCGGTTTGACCATCCGTCTGTGGGTGGTATGCGGAGCTAAAATCTAACTTAGTGCCCATGGCTTTATGTAGGCTTTTCCAAAACCTAGAGGTAAATTGGGTCCCTCTATCTGAGACAATTCTGCTAGGCACTCCGTGTAACTTTACTATGTTTTCCACGTAAAGTTTTGCCAGCTTTTCTCCGCCATAAGTGGTCCTTACGGGTATGAAATGTGCCGATTTAGTGAGTCGATCCACAATTACCCATATGGAATCGTGTCCCTTCTGTGTTCGGGGCAGTCCTACTACAAAGTCCATCCCTATCTCATCCCACTTCCACACCGGAATAGGTAAGGGTTGCAATAATCCTGCCGGCTTTTGATGCTCGGCCTTTATCCTTTGACAAGTGTCACAATGAGCCACGAATCTTGCAATATCCGCCTTCATTCCGTTCCACCAATATTTTTGCTTTATGTCCATATACATTTTGGTGGATCCCGGGTGGATAGAGTAGGCCGAGTTGTGGGCTTCGTCCATGATCAATTTCCGGAAATCTCCATTCTGGGGTACGCAAATCCTATTCTCGTACCATAACGTTCCTTTATCGTCTACCCTGAAGCCCGGTGCTTTGTTTTCTCCAGTTTGTTTGCAAATTTTTACTAACTCTCGATCCGAGCTTTGGGCTTCTCTAATCTTATCTTCTAATGTCGATTGGACGTTTAGCTCCTGGCTGGAACCTCGAGGAACGATGTGCACATTTAATCGTGCCATTTCCTCGCATAGGTGGTCATCCTTGGGTCCATAGGGTTTCCGGCTTAAGGCGTCGGCTACAACATTTGCCTTTCCAGGGTGGTAATGGATCTCTAAATTGTAGTCCTTAACCAACTCCAACCATCTCCTCTGCCTTAGGTTCAAATCCGGTTGGGTGAAGATATATTTTAAACTCTTATGGTCGGTGTAAATCTCACACTTATTTCCAATCAAGTAATGTCTCCAAATCTTAAGGGCATGCACCACGGCTGCAAGTTCCAAATCATGGGTCGGATAGTTCTGCTCATGGGTCCGGAGTTGGCGGGAAGCATATGCAACAACTTTCCCGTCCTGCATCAGCACGCACCCTAACCCTTGTCGGGATGCGTCACAATAAATGACAAAGTCCCGATGGATGTCCGGTAGGGTCAGCACTGGGGCGGTTGTCAACCTTTGCTTCAGTTCTTGAAAACTTCTTTCACAATTTTCCGTCCAGGCGAACTTCCTCTCCTTCTTAAGAAGTTCCGTCATGGGCCGGGCTATCTTAGAGAATCCCTCAATAAACCTTCGATAGTATCCGGCTAATCCAAGGAAACTTCTGATTTCACTAACATTGGTCGGTTGCTGCCAATTGGACACGGCTTCGACCTTCTCTGGGTCCACTGCTACGCCTTCCGCGGTCAGAATGTGACCAAGGAAAGCTACTTTCTCCAGCCAGAATTCACACTTGCTAAATTTAGCATATAGTTTATGCTTCCTTAGCTTTCCCAACACTACCCGCATATGTTGCTCGTGTTCCTGAACACTCTTGGAGTAGATAAGTATGTCGTCAATAAAAACTACGACAAACTTATCTAGCTCGTCCATGAATACCTTATTCATGAGGTTCATAAAATAGGCGGGGGCATTAGTTAGTCCGAAGGACATTACGGTGAACTCAAACTGCCCGTAGCGGGTGACAAAAGCTGTCTCAGGGATGTCACTTTCTCTAATTTTGAGCTGAAAGTATCCCGACCTTAAATCGATCTTGGAAAAGTACTTGGCTCCTTTTAGCTGATCGAAAAGGTCATCAATCCTGGGGAGGGGGTACTTGTTCTTAATGGTAACCTCATTCAGAGCTCGGTAATCTACACACAACCTCATACTTCCATCTTTCTTCTTGACAAACAGCACTGGGGCTCCCCACGGCGACGAGCTTGGTCTAATGAATCCAATTCGTTGCAGTTCTTCCAGTTGTTTCTTTAATTCTGTTAACTCAGAGGCCGCCATCCTATAGGGTCTCTTGGCTATCGGAGAGGTTCCGGGAATAAGGTCTATGACGAATTCTATATCCCTGTCCGGCGGCATACCGGGAAGCTCTTCAGGAAATACATCTGGGTATTCGTTTACTACCGGAACTCCTTCTAAGGGCTTGGCTTCCATACTAAATACCATTGGGTCATATTTACTATCCCGGGTACGGCAGATCACTTGTACTCCTTCGTGGTTGGTTAGGTGTACCACTTTATCAGTGCAGCCTATGAGACCATTGTGTCGGCTTAACCAATCCATCCCAAGGATCACGTCTATTCCCCCAGGCTTAAGTACTACCAAATCTGCTAGAAAGTCTACCCCACTTAAGTTGATCCTTACCCGTGAACAACCTAATTGGCAATTGATGTCGCCTCCAGGCGTCCGGGTTAATAGGGGTGTTTTTAGTAGTACTGTAGGTATTTTGTTTTTCTCCACATAGCTCGAGGATATAAACGAGTGTGATGCTCCAGAATCAAATAATACTGTCGCCAGAGCTGAGTTGACTAAGTACTCACCGAGCACTACGCCCTGGGCTTCTTGAGCCTCCTGCGCGTCGATGTGGTTGACGCGGGCTCGTCCAAATGATTGCTGCTTCACCTGCTGGCTGCCGTCGTTGTTGCGGACGGGCACTCGGTTGGCACCGGTCAGGGCTGGTCTGGGTCCATTCACCGTGTTGGAGAAGGCTGATGTGGCCGGCTTGTTCTTGGCATAAGGGCAATTGGCAATATAATGCCCTATCTCACGGCAGTTGAAGCAGGCCCTAACATTGTTGTTGTCGGGGGTGACCTGGCTTGTATTGCTCTGCGGGGCCCTCGTGATATTCTGGCTCCTGGGCGGGGCCTGTGGTCCTGTCACTTGCGACTGAGTCCTATACTGCATCGGAGCCTGAGATCTTGGTGCTGTGTAGTTGGAGTTTCTCGGCTTTTGGAAGCGGTCCTGCTGGCGGGCCTTGCTCTCCAGGAATTTCCGCTTGTTGTCCTTCCGCTCTTCGGCTTTGGCCCTTTCTGTGAGGATAGCTTTGTTCATCAGGGTGTTGAAGTCTGGATAGATTTGTGGGGTAAGCAAGGTCCGGAGTTCTGGGCTTAACCCCTTCTTGAACATGTCTTGCTTCTTATCGTCGTCGTTCACTTCTTCCGGCGCGTACCGGGCCAATTCTATGAACCGGTGGGTGTACTCTTCCACCGTCATGCTTCCTTGTTGTAGCGCGCGGAATTCATCCGCCTTGCGCTTCATGGTGGCCGAGGGGATGTGGTAGCGGCGGAACTCCCTTACGAATTCTCCCCAGGTGATGGTAGAGGCATCTTCGGCTGCGGCACAATAGTTTTCCCACCAGGATAATGCCGTTCCGGTGAGCTGGTGGGCTGCCAGGAGGACTTTGTCCCGGTCCTGGCATTCGAATGGTTCGAGCTTCCTCTGAATTACTCGCAACCAGTCGTCAGCATCCAACGGGTTGCAGGATCCAGCGAAGGTTGGTGGCTTGGTCCTTAGAAAGGCCGTCAGCTTGTCGTTCATATTCTGCCCTCGCGGCTGCCGGTTAATGAGGGCGTTCGCCAGAGTCTCCAGTATGAGGGTCTGGTTATGGATGATTTGCGCCAGGTCTCCGAGGGGTGGGGGTGGTGGTAGTTGCTCTTCTCCTTGATTGTCTCCTCGGTTCTGGCTTACTTCTTGTTCTGCCTGAGGAGGATTCTGCCCAGCAGGCTGTGCGCTGGCACCAGCGGCTGCGGGGTTCCGGCTACGGGAGGCCCTCGTGACGCTCCGGGGAATCATCTGTTGATTGGGTAGAGTGGGATTACGATTAGGTGATGTTTAAGTTGTTTAATACGTATATGCGGCGGAATCTACTTCCCGCCAGTAGATAATTAAACAAGCAGCACACAGCACACAACATCACACACAATCAGGCACAAACAACTTTATTACTGCGGAAAGGGGGTACAGTTTGGGGTAGGGCTAGGTCTCGCACTACTCGTCCAGGGTCACGCCCGAGGGCACGACTTAGACAAAAGGGGCTGGGGTGTACACCGCTAGGGTGGCGTTGGTCATTCTACTCGCGGGGCAGGCCTTCTTCTGGGGCGGGAAGCGTGAGTGATCCTTGCTCGCCGTCCTCTGGATTTCCATTGGTCAAGGGTTGCATTGCCGCATCCCCTTCGTCGGTGGCAGCAGAACTTCCAGGATTCTCGGGTGGGGCTCGTGTGCTCCCAAAGAGTGATCCCCACCCTATGACGGGTGTCCCGAGTAAAACGTGGTCTTCCCCTATCGCCGGGACTGGTGTTCCACTTTGGGTCCAATCTTGCATACGCCGGTCTCGGGCCTGCCTGAGGCTCTCTTGGGCGACTGCTTCGCTACTGACCGCGGCTGCGGCTCTCGCCTCGGCATGGGCGGCTCGGATCTGCTGTATCCTCACCGCGAGCTCTGCTTGCTCGGCTCGATGGGTCTGCTCCCTTAGAAGGTTGGCTTGCTCATCAAAGAGTTGGTCCAGGGCGGCTAGGTAAGTAGCCACTTGGTACAGGGGGCCTTCTTCGTGGCGTCGTCGCTCCAGGTTTCTCATGCGTGCTTCCCAGACTGGGGTTCTGATGGCCGGCGGGAAGAACTTTGCTGGCGTGGGGGCGAGGTGTTCTTCGAAGATCCGGCACAAATAACGGAGCGCTTTCCTGACGGCCAAGGGGTAGGTGTCTTGGTGTCTAAACCCTGTGGCGGTCGCGCGCCAGGGCTGGATGTCGGGGTAGCGGTTGCTCCTGGCGATGACCAGGATCACCCTGCAGCGGAGGGTACCATGGTGCTCGTACTCTCGGCTGTAGTACCTTGGGCGCTTCGTGACGCCAAGGCCTTCTAGGGTGTCGATCAAAAGGCTGGGGAAGCCAGGTGCAGCTTGGCAATCGCCCTGGGTCCATCCTTCCTCAGCCATCTGAAACAAAAACAAGGTGAACAATCTGGTATAGGTGCAACGGGAGTAGATGATATTTATTATTACAACAAGGGTGGTACAACTTTCATGGTTACGTGGTCATTCGGTAGGGTTTTAGCTAGGGGTGCTAATCCTATCATGGGGATTCTTCCTCGGTCCTGATAGAGCGCTTCTTTATTGGAAGGAACCGATCCATCTCGTTTTCGGTCTGAGTCCCCTTATCCCAGTGGGTTTCCATGGGTTCTTCTTCTTCTTCTTCGATCCATCCACCTATCCCGTTGCGGTTCTCGTATTCTTGCATCTGGGCTTGGAGAGCGGCTAAGGAATACTCGGCGCTTGCGGCCCTTGTCCGTTGTTCCTCCAGCTCCTGGGTTAACTTTTCAACTCCATGGATTAATTTCTTCAGTTGTGCCGCCTGCTCGTTGCAAAGCGCATCTAAGCCCGTAAGGTAAATAGACAGGTGGGAGACCGTATCTTCTAGATCTTCTTCTTCTCGTCCAAGTCCCCTCATCCGGGCAATCCAAGTGCGTCCTCTACCTTCAGTGGGTGGGAAAAATCCCATAGGAGTCCGCTGAAGGTGGTGCCTATAGAGCACACGCAGTCGGCGTAGGGCTTTACGGGCGGCCTTTCGGTAGGTGTCGGGGAATCGGAAGCCCTTTGTGGAGATGAACCAAGGGTCCACCTCAGGGTAGCGGGTGCTTCTCTCCACAAAGATCATCGTGTCGCACCGAAGGGTGCCACCGGAGATGTATTCTCGGTAGGCGTACTCCGGCGTTTCCATAACCCCAACGCGTTCCAGGCTGAGCAACAATAACTTAGGAAGGCCAGGCTCTGCGTAGCAGACTCCGTTGACCCATCCGTTGTCAGCCATCTGGAACAGGGTAAAAACCAGTGGTGAGTGTTCGTGCAGAAAAATATCGAAGTCAGAACAAGTCCTAGGGTTTAAAAAGGGGTTTCGCTCCTAGGGTCACGTCCTACGGCCAGCCTACGGCTCTGATACCACCTGAAGCGTCCCCCCATCAGGGAAGACTTAAAAGTGTCACTTTATCAGTCCCAGGAGGCTGATAACACTTTTATTACATCAGATGGTACATCACCGTACAACTCTTCGCGGTAATGGGCAGTGAAGCGCCACTATCGCGAGGATTACAACAAAAACCCATATTACTACACTAACTACGAACAGGGGGTCATCAGAGTCTTGCGCCATGCGGAGCTCCAACGGTGACCTCACCCACAGGCAAGACTGGGTGCAGGACGGGACCCTACTCGTCGTTCTCGGGGATGTAGTCGGGATCCTCCACTGAAAAGTAAGAACGGGGTGAGTACAAACGTACTCAGCAAGTCCAATCACACCCACGGGGGGGGGGGGGAAATACCACAGAATTAAATGCACAGGAAATATTCAAGATAGGGGTTAGGGTTTATTCACGGAAAACTCGTTTATATGCAGGGGTTCGTTTTGGAAAACATTTTCAAAATAAGTTTTCAAGTATCAAAGAACACACGATGTGGATCCACACAGGATTCACGTTTAAATGGCTACCGGACTCCCCGTCCGCCGTAGCGCACGGCACTGCTGCCGGATACTTTCCAAACAACTCGCACCAGCTTAACCATTCCCAGAGATAAACACTAGTTATGTGACCACACCGTAACTTGCCCAATACCGTGGGCACGGCTATTCGAATAGATTTTAACTCTGCAGAGGTGTGCAACTTTACCCACAGGCGGGGTACCACAACACGAACACCTTAGCGCCGGTGCAGATCCCATCGAAGCCCTTACCCACCTTAGCTAGACCTGACTAGCCACCACGGGATCTATCAAGGGGTCATTCGACCTATCACCGAGGTTTAACCGGGGCATAAGTCACACAGAGCTTATCCCGTCTCCTTGATCACCCGTTGCTCTCAGCTCTCCTGATGGCTATCAGACTAACTAGTGGGGTTAGGCCAAGCCGTTGCCCATACAACGGTCAAGTGGTTCGCACGACAGGAAGCTAGGTGAGATGTCACAACAACTCGGTCCTTAGGGGTGACAGGACGGACATCTCCCTCCCTTGCCCTACCACACAGGTACGAGCACACCAGCGGCAATCCACACAGGAATGCCGTCCATCCCGTCTGACTCATTTTCCAAAACCACATTTTATCCCTTCCCACACACACACGCGTTTCCTTTATAAAATCAGGTGTTCAAGGTATGGTTATCACAACAAGGGTGGCTATCCTACCATGTTTACGGCACGCAAAACCATGCAATTTCATAAAACGGGCCATTGGGTTGTGTTTATAAAAACTAGGACAAAAATATGCATCAAAGGGCGGAATTGAACTTGCCATCGTCAAACCCTTGCGGAAAGTCCTGATCGGAGCACTGTCCTTCGGGTTCGGGGTCGCAGTACTGGTCCTCAGTTGCTTGGTCGCGGTCGGGAACCTCGTCGTTCACTCCGTGTCCTACGACGCAAACAAACAGACACACAATCAAGCGAAAGAACTAAAAGCTTTTACCGATAGGCTTGAATCGGAAATAATTTGGTTACGGAGTTAGGGGCAATATCTCTGGGTGGTTTCTTAATGGCATAGCTAAAACTATGCTAGAAACGGAGTGGTAAAGTTTCGGGTCAATCGGAGGTCGTTTCGCACATAAAATGACGAGCTAAAGGGGGTTCGGGTGGTTGAACAGGGCTCTAGGGGTTTATTCGTAAGTATCCGGAAAGAGCGAGGGCCTTTTTGTAAATCTTATAAATTCTCGGGGCATGCTAAAGAGTGTCAAGTGTATCTAGGTTCAAGTATTAGAGGGTTCTATTTGAATTAATGGAAAGCACGGGGTTTCTTTTGTAAAAGGGAAGTGAATAAGGGGATGCTCATAGGAAGGAGGGGGTTTTTGGAAAAAAAAACAGAAAGGGGAGGGGTTTGGGTAAGAACACCCTTCTCCTTCCTCTCCCCCATGCAAAACAGAGGAGGGGGGCAGGGCGCCGGCGGTGGCCTGATCCGGCCGGCCGGGGCATGGCGGCGGCCCGGGAGTGGGGGAAAAGGGGGAGGGGCGCGTGGGAACCCCATCCCCGGCCTCACCTTGAGCCGCGGTGGAGCGAGGGGGCCGGGCGACGGTGGCCTGCGGGTGGCGGCCGAGCGGCGTGCGGCGGCGGAGCTGGGAGCGCGTGAGAAGGGGCTGGGGGTGGTGGCGCAGTTTGTGGAGGTGCCGAGGTGCGGGGGAGGGCTACTTATAGGCGGCCGCGTGGAAGAGCGATGGAGGTCGGTGGGGAGGGCCGGCGGGCGGCGCGGGGTGCCTTCAATGGCGCTCGGCCGCTTGCGGTTGTCGCGGAGCGGAGCACGAGCGGCGGGTGGACGGGACGTCTCGGCAAGCGACGGGCGGCGCGGTGGCTTGGCGCGACCGGACGACGGGGGAAGCGGCCGGCGGTACCGCGCGTGGGCGCGCACAGGGACGGCCAGCGGCGGGGCGTGCGCGCGGCTGGTGGACTGGCGGACACGGGCCCGGCGCGCACGTGACGGGGCAGGTGTGGCAGCGGCGGGCGACGCGTCGCCACTGCTCGGCGCGCGCGTGTAGGCGGCGTGCGGCACGGCGGCCGGCGTGGCACGCGGTGCTCGCGCACGCGTGCGCGGGTGGCGCGACACGGCACGAGCCAGGGGCGTGGCGCGGCACGGCGCACGGCCGGGCAGGGGCTGGCGCACGGGTACGCGCGCAGGGGGAAAGGGCTGGCGCGTGCGTGCGCGAGTGGGAAGGAGGGGCGGCGTGGCTGGTGCGGCGAGGTGCAGCCCGGGCCGGCGGTGCTCAGGAGCAGGAGGAGAGAAGGGGGAAGGGAGGAGAAGAAGGGAAGGAGGAAACAGGAAAAAGGGAAAAGGAAGGAAAGAAAGAAAGAAAGAAAGGGAAAAGAAATTGGAGAAAGGAAAAGAAAAGAGAGAAGAAAAGAGAGGAAAAGAAAGAGAGAGAGGGGGGGGGCGTGTCGGCGCCGGTCGCGGCGACGTCCGTGGCCGGTCGGCCACGCGCGCGCGGGATTCGCTCGCTGCGCGAGAAAAGGATTGTGCCGGCGTTATTCGCGGCGGATGAACGCGCACAGGTGGCAGGCCTCCGAGCGGCGCGGGATAAGACGGCATAGGGTTTTAGTGTCGGTTAGAAGGGTTAGGGCTAGGGTTTCGGCAACGAGTGGTTTTTAATCGGAACACTCTAGTGCGTGGTTTACTTGGGTAAATTTTCAGGGCGTTACAAACCTACCCCACTTAAATGAATCTCATCCTCGAGATTCGGCTGGCTCCTAAACAGATGGGGAAATTCCTTCTTTAGCGCCTCTTCGCGTTCCCAAGTCGCTTCCTCCACCCCATGTCTGCTCCATTGAACTCTGCATATTCGTACTTCGGAGTTTCTCGTTCTCCTAGTGACGGTGTCCAGGATTCTGACCGGCACTTCTTGATATCGCAGATCCGGTTGCAGGTCTATTGTTTCTACCGGCACGTGTTCTCCTTCGGGTACTCTCAAACATCTCCTTAATTGCGAGACGTGAAACACTGGATGTATATCTGACATTTCTTCCGGTAACTCCAGTCGGTATGCCACTGCTCCTACCTTCTTTAGAACCTGATACGGCCCAATGTATCGAGGGGCTAATTTTCCTTGTACCTGAAATCTTCGTGTCCCTCGAATGGGTGAGACTTTGAGATAGACAAAATCTCCTGGATTGAAACTTATCTCCCGCCTCTTCTTGTCCGCATAGCTCTTTTGTCGGGACTGAGCCGCTTTTAATTTCTCGCGGATTTCCGCTACTTTCTCCTCTGCTTCTTTTATGAGTGCGGGCCCTACTAGCGCACGTTCTCCAACTTCCGACCACATTAAGGGAGTTTTGCACTTTCTCCCATAGAGAGCTTCGAATGGCGACATGCCCAGGCTGGCTTGGTAACTATTGTTGTACGAGAATTCCGCATAGGGCAGACTCTGTTCCCAATCATTTCCATAAGTCAGGACACATGCTCTCAGCATATCTTCCATAATTTGATTTACCCTCTCGGTTTGACCATCCGTCTGTGGGTGGTATGCGGAGCTAAAATCTAACTTAGTGCCCATGGCTTTATGTAGGCTTTTCCAAAACCTAGAGGTAAATTGGGTCCCTCTATCTGAGACAATTCTGCTAGGCACTCCGTGTAACTTTACTATGTTTTCCACGTAAAGTTTTGCCAGCTTTTCTCCGCCATAAGTGGTCCTTACGGGTATGAAATGTGCCGATTTAGTGAGTCGATCCACAATTACCCATATGGAATCGTGTCCCTTCTGTGTTCGGGGCAGTCCTACTACAAAGTCCATCCCTATCTCATCCCACTTCCACACCGGAATAGGTAAGGGTTGCAATAATCCTGCCGGCTTTTGATGCTCGGCCTTTATCCTTTGACAAGTGTCACAATGAGCCACGAATCTTGCAATATCCGCCTTCATTCCGTTCCACCAATATTTTTGCTTTATGTCCATATACATTTTGGTGGATCCCGGGTGGATAGAGTAGGCCGAGTTGTGGGCTTCGTCCATGATCAATTTCCGGAAATCTCCATTCTGGGGTACGCAAATCCTA
Organism: Panicum hallii; assembly: GCF_002211085.1. Lineage (NCBI taxonomy): Eukaryota > Viridiplantae > Streptophyta > Magnoliopsida > Poales > Poaceae > Panicum > Panicum hallii. The sequence continues at coordinate 32,543,740 of NC_038043.1, forward strand.
TTCTCGTACCATAACGTTCCTTTATCGTCTACCCTGAAGCCCGGTGCTTTGTTTTCTCCAGTTTGTTTGCAAATTTTTACTAACTCTCGATCCGAGCTTTGGGCTTCTCTAATCTTATCTTCTAATGTCGATTGGACGTTTAGCTCCTGGCTGGAACCTCGAGGAACGATGTGCACATTTAATCGTGCCATTTCCTCGCATAGGTGGTCATCCTTGGGTCCATAGGGTTTCCGGCTTAAGGCGTCGGCTACAACATTTGCCTTTCCAGGGTGGTAATGGATCTCTAAATTGTAGTCCTTAACCAACTCCAACCATCTCCTCTGCCTTAGGTTCAAATCCGGTTGGGTGAAGATATATTTTAAACTCTTATGGTCGGTGTAAATCTCACACTTATTTCCAATCAAGTAATGTCTCCAAATCTTAAGGGCATGCACCACGGCTGCAAGTTCCAAATCATGGGTCGGATAGTTCTGCTCATGGGTCCGGAGTTGGCGGGAAGCATATGCAACAACTTTCCCGTCCTGCATCAGCACGCACCCTAACCCTTGTCGGGATGCGTCACAATAAATGACAAAGTCCCGATGGATGTCCGGTAGGGTCAGCACTGGGGCGGTTGTCAACCTTTGCTTCAGTTCTTGAAAACTTCTTTCACAATTTTCCGTCCAGGCGAACTTCCTCTCCTTCTTAAGAAGTTCCGTCATGGGCCGGGCTATCTTAGAGAATCCCTCAATAAACCTTCGATAGTATCCGGCTAATCCAAGGAAACTTCTGATTTCACTAACATTGGTCGGTTGCTGCCAATTGGACACGGCTTCGACCTTCTCTGGGTCCACTGCTACGCCTTCCGCGGTCAGAATGTGACCAAGGAAAGCTACTTTCTCCAGCCAGAATTCACACTTGCTAAATTTAGCATATAGTTTATGCTTCCTTAGCTTTCCCAACACTACCCGCATATGTTGCTCGTGTTCCTGAACACTCTTGGAGTAGATAAGTATGTCGTCAATAAAAACTACGACAAACTTATCTAGCTCGTCCATGAATACCTTATTCATGAGGTTCATAAAATAGGCGGGGGCATTAGTTAGTCCGAAGGACATTACGGTGAACTCAAACTGCCCGTAGCGGGTGACAAAAGCTGTCTCAGGGATGTCACTTTCTCTAATTTTGAGCTGAAAGTATCCCGACCTTAAATCGATCTTGGAAAAGTACTTGGCTCCTTTTAGCTGATCGAAAAGGTCATCAATCCTGGGGAGGGGGTACTTGTTCTTAATGGTAACCTCATTCAGAGCTCGGTAATCTACACACAACCTCATACTTCCATCTTTCTTCTTGACAAACAGCACTGGGGCTCCCCACGGCGACGAGCTTGGTCTAATGAATCCAATTCGTTGCAGTTCTTCCAGTTGTTTCTTTAATTCTGTTAACTCAGAGGCCGCCATCCTATAGGGTCTCTTGGCTATCGGAGAGGTTCCGGGAATAAGGTCTATGACGAATTCTATATCCCTGTCCGGCGGCATACCGGGAAGCTCTTCAGGAAATACATCTGGGTATTCGTTTACTACCGGAACTCCTTCTAAGGGCTTGGCTTCCATACTAAATACCATTGGGTCATATTTACTATCCCGGGTACGGCAGATCACTTGTACTCCTTCGTGGTTGGTTAGGTGTACCACTTTATCAGTGCAGCCTATGAGACCATTGTGTCGGCTTAACCAATCCATCCCAAGGATCACGTCTATTCCCCCAGGCTTAAGTACTACCAAATCTGCTAGAAAGTCTACCCCACTTAAGTTGATCCTTACCCGTGAACAACCTAATTGGCAATTGATGTCGCCTCCAGGCGTCCGGGTTAATAGGGGTGTTTTTAGTAGTACTGTAGGTATTTTGTTTTTCTCCACATAGCTCGAGGATATAAACGAGTGTGATGCTCCAGAATCAAATAATACTGTCGCCAGAGCTGAGTTGACTAAGTACTCACCGAGCACTACGCCCTGGGCTTCTTGAGCCTCCTGCGCGTCGATGTGGTTGACGCGGGCTCGTCCAAATGATTGCTGCTTCACCTGCTGGCTGCCGTCGTTGTTGCGGACGGGCACTCGGTTGGCACCGGTCAGGGCTGGTCTGGGTCCATTCACCATGTTGGAGAAGGCTGATGTGGCCGGCTTGTTCTTGGCATAAGGGCAATTGGCAATATAATGCCCTATCTCACGGCAGTTGAAGCAGGCCCTAACATTGTTGTTGTCGGGGGTGACCTGGCTTGTATTGCTCTGCGGGGCCCTCGTGATATTCTGGCTCCTGGGCGGGGCCTGTGGTCCTGTCACTTGCGACTGAGTCCTATACTGCATCGGAGCCTGAGATCTTGGTGCTGTGTAGTTGGAGTTCCTCGGCTTTTGGAAGCGGTCCTGCTGGCGGGCCTTGCTCTCCAGGAATTTCCGCTTGTTGTCCTTCCGCTCTTCGGCTTTGGCCCTTTCCGTGAGGATAGCTTTGTTCATCAGGGTGTTGAAGTCTGGATAGATTTGTGGGGTAAGCAAGGTCCGGAGTTCTGGGCTTAACCCCTTCTTGAACATGTCTTGCTTCTTATCGTCGTCGTTCACTTCTTCCGGCGCGTACCGGGCCAATTCTATGAACCGGTGGGTGTACTCTTCCACCGTCATGCTTCCTTGTTGTAGCGCGCGGAATTCATCCGCCTTGCGCTTCATGGTGGCCGAGGGGATGTGGTAGCGGCGGAACTCCCTTACGAATTCTCCCCAGGTGATGGTAGAGGCATCTTCGGCTGCGGCACAATAGTTTTCCCACCAGGATAATGCCGTTCCGGTGAGCTGGTGGGCTGCCAGGAGGACTTTGTCCCGGTCCTGGCATTCGAATGGTTCGAGCTTCCTCTGAATTACTCGCAACCAGTCGTCAGCATCCAACGGGTTGCAGGATCCAGCGAAGGTTGGTGGCTTGGTCCTTAGAAAGGCCGTCAGCTTGTCGTTCATATTCTGCCCTCGCGGCTGCCGGTTAATGAGGGCGTTCGCCAGAGTCTCCAGTATGAGGGTCTGGTTATGGATGATTTGCGCCAGGTCTCCGAGGGGTGGGGGTGGTGGTAGTTGCTCTTCTCCTTGATTGTCTCCTCGGTTCTGGCTTACTTCTTGTTCTGCCTGAGGAGGATTCTGCCCAGCAGGCTGTGCGCTGGCACCAGCGGCTGCGGGGTTCCGGCTACGGGAGGCCCTCGTGACGCTCCGGGGAATCATCTGTTGATTGGGTAGAGTGGGATTACGATTAGGTGATGTTTAAGTTGTTTAATACGTATATGCGGCGGAATCTACTTCCCGCCAGTAGATAATTAAACAAGCAGCACACAGCACACAACATCACACACAATCAGGCACAAACAACTTTATTACTGCGGAAAGGGGGTACAGTTTGGGGTAGGGCTAGGTCTCGCACTACTCGTCCAGGGTCACGCCCGAGGGCACGACTTAGACAAAAGGGGCTGGGGTGTACACCGCTAGGGTGGCGTTGGTCATTCTACTCGCGGGGCAGGCCTTCTTCTGGGGCGGGAAGCGTGAGTGATCCTTGCTCGCCGTCCTCTGGATTTCCATTGGTCAAGGGTTGCATTGCCGCATCCCCTTCGTCGGTGGCAGCAGAACTTCCAGGATTCTCGGGTGGGGCTCGTGTGCTCCCAAAGAGTGATCCCCACCCTATGACGGGTGTCCCGAGTAAAACGTGGTCTTCCCCTATCGCCGGGACTGGTGTTCCACTTTGGGTCCAATCTTGCATACGCCGGTCTCGGGCCTGCCTGAGGCTCTCTTGGGCGACTGCTTCGCTACTGACCGCGGCTGCGGCTCTCGCCTCGGCATGGGCGGCTCGGATCTGCTGTATCCTCGCCGCGAGCTCTGCTTGCTCGGCTCGATGGGTCTGCTCCCTTAGAAGGTTGGCTTGCTCATCAAAGAGTTGGTCCAGGGCGGCTAGGTAAGTAGCCACTTGGTACAGGGGGCCTTCTTCGTGGCGTCGTCGCTCCAGGTTTCTCATGCGTGCTTCCCAGACTGGGGTTCTGATGGCCGGCGGGAAGAACTTTGCTGGCGTGGGGGCGAGGTGTTCTTCGAAGATCCGGCACAAATAACGGAGCGCTTTCCTGACGGCCAAGGGGTAGGTGTCTTGGTGTCTAAACCCTGTGGCGGTCGCGTGCCAGGGCTGGATGTCGGGGTAGCGGTTGCTCCTGGCGATGACCAGGATCACCCTGCAGCGGAGGGTACCATGGTGCTCGTACTCTCGGCTGTAGTACCTTGGGCGCTTCGTGACGCCAAGGCCTTCCAGGGTGTCGATCAAAAGGCTGGGGAAGCCAGGTGCAGCTTGGCAATCGCTGGAATGAGCTATCCGAAAGTTCCACTCAGGATCACTGGAATCTATTGCAAGGAAGAGGCTGATAGGATGCCCTGCAACTTCCATGGGATGCTGGTTGCAGAAACTATGGATGGCCTCAAGAGCTGCGGTCTCAATAGTGTCGACGAGATGGTAGCCAACCACATCAACCTCGATGGGCTGCCACTGAGAACGGAAAGGGTGATGAGGAATAGTCATCTTGACTCTGCACCGGGAAACACCTTCCTCTCTATACTCCACTCCATCGTACTGTGGGGGCTCAGTGTAGAAGAATAGACTAAGTGATTCCCATAAGAGATGGGGAAAACCCTCCCACTGCAAGGCATTGGTATGGAGATGCCCTGCATGATCCCAAAAGATGTTTGAAGGAGCCACCATCTGAAACAAGAATTTAGATGGTGAGATTTGGAAGGATGCTAAAAGCCCAACTAAGACTACCACAAGAATCCTATTGAAACCACACTAATATAGACAACACTCTATTTGTCCTTAAAAGAACAACACATTCAATGCACTCATTTTAATTATGGATGGATTATGCATGCACGTACTATTCGACCTCACAACCAAAATAATTGCCGAATATCTTCGGACTTACGTGGTTAATTTCGGTGGCATAACACATACATCTCTCACTAATAACTAATCGATAAGTCCTATCCGTCTTAGCTTTTTAATCGTGGTTAGTGTACCTGCAGAAGACCATAGGTATATAACATGAACCTTTCATGGCAGCACGACATGAAAGCATCACCAAACAGTACTGTTCACTATAGAAACAGTATCCATACAATTTCCACCGTACGGACAACGTTAGCATACGTTACATCTGCAATGTATTCACGGGGGTACCGTTTAAAACGGGGGTATGAACAGCGATCGCCATACCCTGCACCGAACCATATACTCCCAATATATTCAACCTAAGTTGATATGTTGGCAGCATCTCAAGTAAGCCATTGCTTGAGAAACATCGTTCAGTTCGCATCACCGACGGAAAGGCCAATCTCCCTCAGTTGGCTGAGGATCCTTACCTTCTTACCTTCTTGTCTTGATGTTGAGGAACACAATAATACAAATAAATATTTAGGGTTGGTTGTGCTCGAAAGTAAGTTTTGGCAGAAAGTAGTGCTGCAAGTTAGAACTGACTATACATATATATGTACTAGTAGCCACCTGGTAATTCTCATATAATTCCCTAGGCTTTACGATCTAAGCACCAACCTTAACGAGTCCAACGCACTTTGCAAATTCTTTTATTAAGCAAATTTTATCCTAAAAACATTTTTAGGAGCTGCTGCAGTTGTAAGAGTAAACCTACAACTCTGATACCAGCTGTGGCAGTACCGGCTGAATTATTCCGGCTCAAGTGCGCTAGTCATCGCTATACAGGCGATCCTAAGTCAACGCACTTCAAACGGAACAACCCATTGGTCTGTTGGGTCACCGCCCGATACAACCACGATTCAACAGGATCGAAGCAGGTTTACCTCGCACGAAGGCGAGTTTACAATTACACAACAGCTCACCAACTTTTAATTCACAGAATATTAAACATTATTACAAACCATTTTAAACTTAAGTATACTTATACAAACATTGTTTAAAAACCACAAGCTATGCAAGCTTGGGTAGAGTCACAGCGGAAGAAATTAACACGCGACTACACACGTCGCGAAGGTTGACTCCAAGTTCAGCCCAAAACCTGGTGTTATTCAGGAGGGTCACTGCCAGTCAGGGATGGATTCCATTCCACGGACCAGCCAAACGGAATAGAGATTGGCCATGCTGGACCATCCGTGGGGTTCTCAAAGGTCATACCTGAAAAATAGACTAGCAAAACTGAGTATACTAATACTCACCAAGACTTAACCGGAATCGGGTATACTTAGCCCATAACTAGACCATGGAGGATTTGAGAGGCTTTGGTTTTCTTTTGCTGAAAAGCAACAAAGAGTATGATCTAACTTCCATGTTTTAGTTTTCAATTTCTAGTCTCATTAACCATTCTAGGTAAGCACCTATACTAGAAAAACAAGGTAGAGATTAATCCATCAAGATTTTTCCAACAACAGTTATTGTTCTTACTCTATGTGGCAGAAGGAATAAGCAGTCTCAATCTCTGCGAGAAATGGATGATTCTGAATCGAATTTCCAAAACCTTGCAAGGATAAACCTAACTCACACGCTTGGAACATCCAACGATTGTTCCGAAGCAACCGTTTGCCTTTCATTCTGACTCGTGGAATAGGGCCACCACAAGTGACTGTAGGACCATACGCACAACCAATGTGCAGGACGTACGTCTGTAGCGTGACTACATGACCGTACTCCTGTCTGCTGCGCGGAACATATTCCTACACGTCGGTGCTTGTGAAAAACCAAATTACGAGTGGTGAGAGGTATGTCCACTCCTCGGGCCGATTGGTTACTAGGCTTACCGCTTTCCATATTTCACGGCATGTGGCTAGTACTTTCAAACGCTTAGCCACCACTACCACACACTGCGACCTTATCAACTTTTATTAGCACAGGCGGGGTAACCTTCCAAGTCATGATACTGCACATGACCCCGTCCATCATCCTTATAGTGATTGCAGAATAGTAACATTCAATTCCTATATCGCGCGAGTAACAGGAAATCACCCAACTTCTGCCGATCCTATTTGCTAAAGCATCTATTCGATATGGACTCAGGCTCAATACATAGGTTACTAGGATTCATGCATCTAGGGTTCCATTTCAACTCCTAGACTTAATGCAAGATATAATATATAAGCATAAAATTGTATAAATGTAGTAATTGGAAATACTGGGTTATGCACTGAGGCTTGTCATCTTGCGCGGGGCTGGGGGCAGGGATGTCAAGATCTTCTGAACTTTGGTTTGGGGATTCAGTTATAGTTTCGACGACACTCGCAGGATTTTCAGAAATCCTTTGCTCTGGTTCCGGGACTAGCTCGTAGTCTCCGTCGTCGAGTGTCGCTGACTCTACATGATATGCAATAATTTAACTTAAGTGGTTCTTGAGTTAAGTATTTTATTTCACTATAAAGTTGCAATCCAACCAATTGATAAATATAACTTCATAAAACAGGAGATTTGAATTCAAATTCACTAAGTCTACTTTAATTCAATATCAAATTACTTGATTTAATAGAATTAAGTTAATGTCACACCCGGTTTTTAAAGGACAAAACCGAATGCATAACTATATGTGTGCCAGGATCAAGTTCCATACATATAGTGACTTCATTAGTGAATAATCAGCAACAGTATCACGAAAAGAGAATTAAAAGACTATAAAGATTATCAGAGTTATACAGCTTATCCTGGAAACGTAGACTCCAAACTTCACAGGCAATCGACCGGGGGTTGCGCAGGCCTAGAACTCAGCATCATCTTCAAAAGACTTCACATTACTTTCTCCTCTGAGCAGCAATTATAACAAGCGTGAGTACACTTATGGTTGTTACTCAGCAAGTGTTGGGAATTATATGACATGAAGGATAAGCAATTTTATTTGGTCAAGTTTTATTAGCACCTGATTACTAAGGTATAAGTTCATACCAAAAACCCACATTAAAAGAAATAGAAGAGATATAGCACAAGCATAACCACAACCATAAATATGGTCCACAATAACCATAACCATAGCCATGGTCCACGATTTAATTCATCTTCAAGTTCAATTAATCATGTGAGGGTCCAAGCCGCTCTTAACCGTGAGCACGGCTGATATATCAGTTTTCACTCTGCAGAGGTTGTACACTTTACCCACAATTCGTGTCTCCCGATTTGCCCGAGGTAGCTAGCCTCTTAAACACTTCCGAGGTGAGTGGCAAGGGGTTCACTACGAGGCCTTTACAAAGATTCTCTAACTTATGACAATCCGCTAAGATTTCAGGCCGCAGTGGTCATAACCCTCCCTAATGAGGAAATGCCTTAGCCAAGGACCACATATATCAATAAGCCTCAAGAGGACCGGGCTATACCCCATCAACGCACTCCCCTCTTGCCCTTTCGGTAAGATCATCACAAGCTAGAGTTTCTAATTAATTAGCCAAGACCAGAGCCATATAGTACTGTGGTTGCACTGTTTTCCTGGGTGGTTCTCCATGTTCCGATTAAACATATAATCTTGTGATTAACAATACAAAGAGCAGGAACATGGATGAAACAGGTATAACATCATCATTGTTGTCATTATGGTTATATATTATTCCCAAACCAGAACCAGTTATAGCAACTAAGCAATAGCTACCCAACAATAAAGATAAAACCCAGGTTGACAAGGAATGATCATAAAGACTAGGCATATCCTTAATTAGGATCCATCAAAATTAGGACACATGCAAGCATATAAAGAAAAAGTTATATTTACTGTGATTATTAGGACAAAAGCATGATCAAGGAAACACTTGTCTTTCTTTTAGAGAATAGCTGCTCAGAGTCTTCAACTCTTGTTCTTGAATCTCTAAATCTTCAAAGCTCTTCGATCGCACTCCTTCTAACGTCACACAAGCAACGGGCCCAAAACATACAAGCAAGCAAACAAACAAGAACGACTAAGAACAGATACAACAAACAAAAGAAAAGCTTTACAAGAGCGAACTAAAGGATAAGGCTCGCTGCTACGGTCACGAGGGCGAAAGGAACGCGGAAAACGGAGCTAGGGTTGAAAAGATACAGCTATCGGGAGATTTATGTTATAAAAGAAATAAAAGAACTATAAGCTTTTATTTATTTTAATTTAGAAAACTAATATAAAAGATATTCAAAAGAGAATATCCCTATTTATGATTAACTCATATTATATTTGCATTTATAAAGACGAAATAGAACTTAGTCAAATTTTATATACAATTCTCTATGTATAAATTACACTAATTAAATAATTAATTAGAAAAGAAAACTTGTGAGAACATCTAAACGCATAACTTTATGATTCGAGTTGAACTAAACAAATTAAATTACAAACACATTTGAGTTGATATTAATCAAATTAACATTAATTATGAAAACCGGAGAAAAGACTTAATTGGATTTTATTTCGGAAAACTAGATGAGAGGATATTATTCAAATTAAATTGATATAATTTTAAAAATAGGAATTACAGCACAACAACGCTATTAAACGATAGCTTAGGATTTTAGAAGACTAACACAAAAAGAACGGATCAAAACGGATCTAAAACGCTGAAACTACGCATGAAACAGCGCTGCAGGGACTTATACGCAATTAACTATAGACTTCAAGGGTTAGCTGAAAAGAAAAACAAGACACAGAAAAATAGGGCTCACAAATATAGAAAAGATTAGGGTTAGATATGAAAAATTCCACGGTGGGCTGGATTGAAAAGATGGACAAGATCTAGGGGTTTTCTGCGAAATCTGCAAGACACAGGGAAAGAACAGGAAAATTACATCTTTCTCCAGGGACTAAATCGCGAAAAGCTTGGAACAGCCTCCCATGGTGGCGGCGGGTACTGAAGCTCGAATTACCGTCAATTTTGGGCACGGGAGATCGCGGGAAGCGGGGCAAATGAAAGAGGACGACGAGGGGATTCCATTCCATACCTAACTTACCACGGGGATGCATCGTAGAGATCAAATTTCGCGAAGGAATTCACGGCGGCTGTTCTGTTCCGGGCTTCTGTTCATGGCATGCCTCTGTTTGCTCTAGGCGACGCTGGTCTGGGGCATGGTTCTGCAGGGGCGGCGCTGGGCACCAAGGGGGGGGCCTGCAGGAGGCGCCGCGGCTGTGGGGGAAGGAGGACGCGGTGCAGGGCTCGGGCGCACGGTCGCAGACGTGCTGGAACTCTGGCTGGCAGTCCTGGCGGCTCGGTACAGGAGGAGGAGAACGTGATAGCTGCGGTGCTCTTGGTGGTGCGCACGGCACAGGGGCGGTGCTGGAGGTGAGGAGAGGCAGGGGCACAGACAACGGCATGCAGCGACCCGGGGCGATGCAGATGGCGTCGCGAGCAGGGGGATGCGAGCAGGGAGACGATGGGCGTGCAGGGAAGGATGTAGAGGTTAGGGCCGGCTACCTGGTCAGAAGAAACGCGATGCACAGGGTCTCAGGTAGGTTTTATATAGGTGCAGGGGCTAAGGCACAGGGGGAGGGCGGCGTGCAGAAGAAGCAGATCGGAACGGGGGCTCGACTCGCGGATTTTTATAGAGCGAAACATCCTGGCTTGGCATGATAGATACGCCAAGGAAAAAGGGACCGTCGTGCAGCACCTGGACTCGATCGAGCCTGGCTGGTGGGGGTGCGGGGATTCGAGGATTTAGCGAGCAGGGGACCGATGCGAGGCCGAGGGATTCGGTTGTGGGCCAAAACAGGATCGGGTGAGAGTTGAACACGAAAACGAGCTGACTGCGCTAGTTGAACGTGAACCATTTATTCGGGAGCGCGAAAAGAGAAGAAAAGGATCAGGCCTAGTCGTTGGGGCTGACGGTGATCGAACATCGTCGGAAAAACACTGAAGACGAGCCACGAGGCGTCGTTTTCAAGCATGACCTGATCGGGAGAACTGTTAGAGGATCGGGAGCTCGATGGAACTTCTTAATGATTCGGAGAGGATAAGGTTAAAAGGGATGTACAACATGATACAGCTCGGTCCGACTACGATGAGAATCAAAATAGAAATACTTTCCAGAACACATTTTCAAATTTAAAATAAATCTAGAAAAGTCCAGATAAATATTTTAAACCACAAAAAATATATTCCGCAAGAATCCTAAAAATTCCGAGGAAAACTCGGGAGGTAATTTGGGATACGAGGAATCCAAATAAAATATTTGGACTTCATGAAAAAGAAATTTAGAGCTTTCCAAGTAAAAAAATGGATCTAACTTTTGGATAAATAAAATAATTGACAGAAAAATTCTGAAAACTCTCAGAAAATCCTATTGATAGATGAACACATCCTAAAAGACATTCACATCCTAAAATTAAATATTTTAGGGTGTGACAGAACTACCCCCCTTAAACAGAATCTCGTCCCGAGATTCGCAAGGGATGGTGACAAAGGCGAGAGCTAGGGCAAAAAGATTTCATCAAGAAGACAACAAGATTTCAAGGCGGGTATCGAGAAAGGAGAGAATTTGGATTTGGATCTTCACTTGCTTTCAGTTGGATTGAGCAGAAGTCGTTGCGAGAGATTCACAAGGGCTGGTGATTGGATGGGGAGATAGAACATAGAGTTTTTTTTTTGATAAGGGGTAAGGAGGGATGGCAATATGGGTAACAAGAAAAGGAGGGACGATGATTGGGTATTCTTCACATGCTTCCAAGCAGATGGGGTTGACGAGGGATTTACAAAATCTTGTGGTTGCAAGGAGGTGATAAGGTAACAAGATGGGTAACAAGAAAGAGAGAAAACGAATTTAGGTCTTCTATGCTAACTTTCGCTAGGGAGCAAGAAGACGTCATTGATGAGAGATTCGTAAAGTCTAGAGGTAGAAAGGAGAGATCAGGCAAAGAGCTTCTGATAAGGAGTAAACCGAGATGACAAGATGGGTATCGAGACAAAAAGGATGGAATTTGGGTTTGGGTCTTTTCTGCTGGCTTATGCTTTGGAACGTGAGGATATCGTGGTTGAGAAAACTAAGGGAGAAATGATGTCATTGCAGGCACAAGACTGACAACGCCTCAACGAGCAAGGACAAGGAGTCTAAGCAGTCAAGAGCAAACAACAAGCATTACAAGCACACCAAAACAAACTATCAAACAACCGGAACTAGCGTTTTACAACTGAAAAGGGAAACCTCTTAAGTATGGGTCATATCCTAAAGCTTCAGCATTCTTGAGTTAAGCATCTGTCTCGGCTTGTCTGGCGGAGCATTGACTTCTTGGGTATAACGTCTGTGATTCCAACGTAGTCTTTAGTTGCTCTAGCTTGACTTCTTGTGGTAGACTGCTACTTCCATTCTTCGTGTACCAGGTCGGACAATCTAGCGTTTGTAACAAGAGGAGAGGAAAAAAAATAAATCCACTTGGAATAGAATATAAGGGGATTTCCAAAGTGGCCAAACTTGAAATCAAGGAGGAGGTAAATTGGAACAAATGGATACAAGGTAACTAATGGCAATAAGGGTACAAGCAGACAAGGAAATTGTAAGATGTAAAAGCAATGGAAATGAAGTGATAAAAGATAAAAATACAGGGTTAGATAAAAGCAGCATCAAGGATGAGATAAGTGAAGAAAGATGAGGAATAAACAATAAGAGGGTCAAGAATATGGTAAAATATGACTGTTATGTCAAAATAGATCTTAGAAAACGACCATTGCTATCTAGGCTGGCGTCCTACGATCGACACAGCTCTGATACCACCTCTATCACACCCGGTTTTTAAAGGATAAAACCGAATGCATAACTATATGTATACCAGGATCAAGTTCCATACATATAGTGACTTCATCAGTGAATAATCAGCAACAGTATCACGAAAAGAGAATTAAAAGACTATAAAGATTATCAGAGTTATACAGCTTATCCTGGAAACGTAGACTCCAAACTTCACAGGCAATCGACCAGGGGTTGCGCAGGCCTAGAACTCAGCATCATCTTCAAAAGACTTCACATCACTTTCTCCTCTGAGCAGCAATTATAACAAGCGTGAGTACACTTATGGTTGGTACTCAGCAAGTGTTGGGAATTATATGACATGAAGGCTAAAATCAAGGAAAGGCTGACTAGCTTACTGCGATAAGCAATTTTAGTTGGTCAAGTTTTATTAGCACCTGATTACTAAGGTATAAGTTCATACCAAAAACCCACATTAAAAGAAATAGAAGAGATATAGCACAAGCATAACCACAACCATAAATATGGTCCACAATAACCATAACCATAGCCATGGTCCACGATTTAATTCATCTTCAAGTTCAATTAATCATGTGAGGGTCCAAGCCGCTCTTAACCGTGAGCACGGCTGATATATCAGTTTTCACTCTGCAGAGGTTGTACACTTTACCCACAATTCGTGTCTCCCGATTTGCCCGAGGTAGCTAGCCTCTTAAACACTTCCGAGGTGAGTGGCAAGGGGTTCACTACGAGGCCTTTACAAAGATTCCCTAACTTATGACAATCCGCTAAGATTTCAGGCCGCAGTGGTCATAACCCTCGCTAATGAGGAAATGCCTTAGCCAAGGACCACATATATCAATATGCCTCAAGAGGACCGGGCTATACCCCATCAACGCACTCCCCTCTTGCCCTTTCGGTAAGATCATCACAAGCTAGAGTTTCTAATTAATTAGCCAAGACCAGAGCCATATAGTACTGTGGTTGCACTGTTTTCCTGGGTGGTTCTCCATGTTCCGATTAAACATATAATCTTGTGATTAACAATATAAAGAGCAGGAACATGGATAAAACAGGTATAACATCATCATTGTTGTCATTATGGTTATATATTATTCCCAAACCAGAACCAGTTATAGCAACTAAGCAATAGCTACCCAATAATAAAGATAAAACCCAGGTTGACAAGGAATGATCATAAAGACTAGGCATATCCTTAATTAGGATCCATCAAAATTAGGACACATGCAAGCATATAAAGAAAAAGTTATATTTACTGTGATTATTAGGACAAAAGCATGATCAAGGAAACACTTGTCTTTCTTTTAGAGAATAGCTGCTCAGAGTCTTCAACTCTTGTTCTTGAATCTCTAAATCTTCAAAGCTCTTCGATCGCACTCCTTCTAACGTCACACAAGCAACGGGCCCAAAACATACAAGCAAGCAAACAAACAAGAACGACTAAGAACAGATACAACAAACAAAAGAAAAGCTTTACAAGAGCGAACTAAAGGATAAGGCTCGCTGCTACGGTCACGAGGGCGAAAGGAACGCGGAAAACGGAGCTAGGGTTGAAAAGATACAGCTATCGGGAGATTTATGTTATAAAAGAAATAAAAGAACTATAGGCTTTTATTTATTTTAATTTAGAAAACTAATATAAAAGATATTCAAAAGAGAATATCCCTATTTATGATTAACTCATATTATATTTGCATTTATAAAGACGAAATAGAACTTAGTCAAATTTTATATACAATTCTCTATGTATAAATTACACTAATTAAATAATTAATTAGAAAAGAAAACTTGTGAGAACATCTAAACGCATAACTTTATGATTCGAGTTGAACTAAACAAATTAAATTACAAACACATTTGAGTTGATATTAATCAAATTAACATTAATTATGAAAACCGGAGAAAAGACTTAATTGGATTTTATTTCGGAAAACTAGATGAGAGGATATTATTCAAATTAAATTGATATAATTTTAAAAATAGGAATTACAGCACAACAACGCTATTAAACGATAGCTTAGGATTTTAGAAGACTAACACAAAAAGAACGGATCAAAACGGATCTAAAACGCTGAAACTACGCATGAAACAGCGCTGCAGGGACTTATACGCAATTAACTATAGACTTCAAGGGTTAGCTGAAAAGAAAAACAAGACACAGAAAAATAGGGCTCACAAATATAGAAAAGATTAGGGTTAGATATGAAAAATTCCACGGTGGGCTGGATTGAAAAGATGGACAAGATCTAGGGGTTTTCTGCGAAATCTGCAAGACACAGGGAAAGAACAGGAAAATTACATCTTTCTCCAGGGACTAAATCGCGAAAAGCTTGGAACAGCCTCCCATGGTGGCGGCGGGTACTGAAGCTCGAATTACCGTCAATTTTGGGCACGGGAGATCGCGGGAAGCGGGGCAAATGAAAGAGGACGACGAGGGGATTCCATTCCATACCTAACTTACCACGGGGATGCATTGTAGAGATCAAATTTCGCGGAGGAATTCGCGGCGGCTGTTCTGTTCCGGGCTTCTGTTCATGGCATGCCTCTGTTTGCTCTAGGCGACGCTGGTCTGGGGCATGGTTCTGCAGGGGCGGCGCTGGGCACCAAGGGGGGGCCTGCAGGAGGCGCCGCGGCTGTGGGGGAAGGAGGACGCGGTGCAGGGCTCGGGCGCAGGGTCGCAGACGTGCTGGAACTCTGGCTGGCAGTCCTGGCGGCTCGGTACAGGAGGAGGAGAACGTGATAGCTGTGGTGCTCTTGGTGGTGCGCACGGCACAGGGGCGGCGCTGGAGGTGAGGAGAGGCAGGGGCACAGACGACGGCATGCAGCGACCCGGGGCGATGCAGATGGCGTCGCGAGCAGGGGGATGCGAGCAGGGAGACGATGGGCGTGCAGGGAAGGATGTAGAGGTTAGGGCCGGCTACCTGGTCAGAAGAAACGCGATGCACAGGGTCTCAGGTAGGTTTTATATAGGTGCAGGGGCTAGGGCATAGGGGGAGGGCGGCGTGCAGAAGAAGCAGATCGGAACGGGGGCTCGACTCGCGGATTTTTATAGAGCGAAACATCCTGGCTTGGCATGATAGATACGCCAAGGAAAAAGGGACCGTCGTGCAGCACCTGGACTCGATCGAGCCTGGCTGGTGGGGGTGCGGGGATTCGAGGATTTAGCGAGCAGGGGACCGATGCGAGGCCGAGGGATTCGGTTGTGGGCCAAAACAGGATCGGGTGAGAGTTGAACACGAAAACGAGCTGACTGCGCTAGTTGAACGTGAACCATTTATTCGGGAGCGCGAAAAGAGAAGAAAAGGATCAGGCCTAGTCGTTGGGGCTGACGGTGATCGAACATCGTCGGAAAAACACTGAAGACGAGCCACGAGGCGTCGTTTTCAAGCATGGCCTGATCGGGAGAACTGTTAGAGGATCGGGAGCTCGATGGAACTTCTTAATGATTCGGAGAGGATAAGGTTAAAAGGGATGTACAACATGATACAGCTCGGTCCGACTACGATGAGAATCAAAATAGAAATACTTTCCAGAACACATTTTCAAATTTAAAATAAATCTAGAAAAGTCCAGATAAATATTTTAAACAACGAAAAATATATTCCGCAAGAATCCTAAAAATTCCTAGGAAAACTCGGGAGGTAATTTGGGATACGAGGAATCCAAATAAAATATTTGGACTTCATGAAAAAGAAATTTAGAGCTTTCCAAGTAAAAAAATGGATCTAACTTTTGGATAAATAAAATAATTGACAGAAAAATTCTGAAAACTCTCAGAAAATCCTATTGATAGATGAACACATCCTAAAAGACATTCACATCGTAAAATTAAATATTTTAGGGTGTGACAGTTAACAAGTTTAATTTTTATTTTGAAATCCCCAAAGGCTCTAGTCTTGAATTTTTGTGGGTAACCTTTCTTCTAGTGGATGAGCTGACTGTGAATGTTTCATAATTTTCTGAAAATAGACACTAGGGTATTTGAATTTAGTTCAAATGTTAGGTTTAAATTCAAATCTTAGGTAAAACAGTGCTATAAATTCTTGAAACATTTATTATGCATTACTCAATTACAGATCATCACATGGTAAAAAGATCCAGGCATGAAAACCTTAGTAACATGTTTAAATAAATTTTAACCAATTCAAGCTTGATTTGTATAAATTCAGATTAGTTCAAGCTAGAGCGCATAAATTAAGGTGAAATTTTTACACAATCTTACATATACCTTAAACATGCTGCATACCAAAAATCACATGAAAAGAAGCTAAAATGCAAAAGTTCCACACAAGATACCCTTTTGTTAAACTTTAAAATAACTCAAAAATATTTGGTTTCAAACTAAACTCTACTAACAAAAGTTGTAGAGATAGATTTTGGGGGTACAACAAAATTGGTTTGGCCATTTTTAGATTTTTCTACAATTTCCTATGGATTTTACAAGTTGGCTGATTTGAAATTAGAGAGGGGTATTGATTTTCTACAGAAAGGCCCCTGGAAAGATTCAAATCTTTGTAATTAGGTCCTTGGCCGGGCTACACAGGAAAGTCGATCGGTGCCGATCAAATTCCGGCGAGGGGGCTCACCGGCGGCGAGGGGGAAGTGAGGGGAAAGGTTCAGGAGCTCACGCGTGGTCACAGGGGTGGCCGGTGTTGGGGAAGAGAGGGACGGAGGTGGCGTATCGACAGCGAACAGAGGCGGGCGGCGGAGCTTCGAGGGATGGCGATGGTGTTCCGGTGGCCGGAGTGCCGGAGGGCGGTGGGGAAGTGGCCAGACAGCTTCTACACGATGATGTGGTGCTGGTGGTGTGCTTGGCCGGGACTAGGAGGTAGTGGATCGCCGGGACGACGGCGAGGCCAAGCGGCGGCGGGAGCTCGAGCTCACCGGCACTGTGGTCCGGTCGTTCTGGTGCAAGAGAGCGAAATTGGGCGGGCTGGGGAGCACCAATGGGTGGCGGGGGTGCTTCTAGAGCACTGGATCGGGGATGGGCTGCGACAGCGGCGGCTGTCGACGACGAGTAGTAGCTGCAGCGGAGGTCCGGCGAGGTGGAGAGCTCGGGAAAAGGAAAAGCTGTACAAATGTGGGTGCAGGAATGCAAGAGGGAGGGCACTGGTAGCTCAAGGACACACTTCAAGTTGAGGAGAGAGCATAGCGAGCGAGAGCTGGTGCTGGCGGCCGACGGTGTGCGTGGCGGCTGCGGGGGGAGCTCGGGTAGGGGCGGGGCAGCGTGGCGCGTGCGGAAGAAGACAGCGGGGAGAACCAGGGTGGCGACCGGCTGGGGAGGAACATGTGGGGGCTGCCAGGAACAGGAGGTTGTGCCGGTCATCCTGCAAAGATGGTGAGCGGCGGCGGGGAGCAGCTCGGGTGGGTGGCAGAGCAGCGTGGTAAGGCGAGGAGACGCCAGCGCCGTCGGGTGAGCGGCGGGCGGGGTGCTGGAGCAGCACGTGGCGCGCAGAGGGGCGGCGCGGGGGCAGTTAAGGCTCGGCACATGGCCGGTGAGGGCGGCGGGGCGGCGCAGAGAGAAGCAGAGAGAGGAGAGAGCTGGAGGTTGAAGAAAGGGATCAATCCGTGATTTTCCAAAAATACAAGGACTCCACTGTAAAGTTTAGGTAACTTTCAAACCATAGCTCAAAAGAAAATGTGCCCAAAAGCAAAAGTGTAGAGTTCAACAAGATCTACAACTTTTCTTTAAGGTTCAGTTGCAAGAGAGCTAATGACTTGAATATAATTTAAAACTTGGCTAAGTTTTAAACTTTAAAGAAATCCTATTTAAAATCTACGCTACACTTGCATCCTTTGGGTAGTTTCACCTCTATTTGCAGTTTAAAAGTAAGTTCTTGACTTTTGCAAAACAACCTTCATATGTTTTGATTTTACCTCCCTTTCTCACCCATTTTGCACCAAAATACCTAAATTTTTCAGAATTTTATAAAAATATCCTTTTCCCTTTGCATTTAAATTTTAGCACACATATACAAGATCAAACATACACTTTATACTAGAATCTAGTGTGTTTTTAATCCTAAATACCTGAATGTCACAGTTTTGCACTTTAGCCCCTGAGTTTTATAGTAATCAACCCGCAGTCCACGACAGTTCAAAAGTATCCGCGAATATATCCTTTTTCTTATGTTTAGGCCCTTATCCTTTCCAAAAATAGAACCCGCCATCCTAAACCCTTCTGTTTTGCAATCTAAACCCTAGATCTAAGGTTTACTTATGTTCTAGCCCTCGGTTTCTTTTATCAGCGCCCTTCTAGTTTCAAATTTTCTACAAATAAGCCCCTAGAATAATGTTTTAGCCATAACTTCTCCGTTTTCATCATTTCTTTCGCTCACGCGACCCTTGCGACATATGCAGTAGTTTTATAATGTTGTTTAGCTCTATTTTGTACTATTTCTTATTTATTATATTTGTTTGCTTGTATATACTTGTGTGTTACGATAGACGGTGCGCAGTTCGAGGGTCCCGAAGAGCAAAGCTTTGAAGATGTTTCCGAGCAGCAGCATTTCTTTGATGAAGGCAAGTGGTTCTTGATCATACTTCATTCCCAATAACTTTATGAATACACACATTTACTTTTTATGCATGGATGTGTCTAGAATATGATGGATCCCAACTAAGGATGTGCGTAGTTTCTTTTGAACTTCCTTGATTAAACCTAGGTTATTATATTTATAATGTAGCTACGCTAGTTGCTTTTACTTAGACTTTGGTTGGATAACCAAAAATCATGGTACACTGATTTACTCATATTCTAGAATACTTTTATGGTGATAATTAAGACCATTGCATTAATTGGAACATGGAGAACCACCTAGGAAAACAGCGCAACCATAATACTACATGGCTCTGGTCTTGGCTAATTAATTAGAAACTTTAGCTTATGATAATCTTACCGAACGGGCAAGAGGGGTTGTATCGTTGGGGTATAGCTCGGTCCTCTTGAGGCTTTATGATTTATGGTTCTTGGCTAAGGCACTACCTCATTAGGGAGGGTTATGACCGCTTTGACTTGAAACCTTAGCGGATTGTCATAAGTTAGGGAATCTTTGTAAAGGCCTCGTACTGAATCCCTGCCACTCACCTCGGAAGTGTTTAAGGGCTTTGCAAACCCGAGCATCAAGGGAAACACGAATTGTGGGTAAAGTTTACAACCTCTGCAGCGTGAAAACTGATATATAAGCCGTGCTCACAGTTAAGAGTGGCTTGGACACTCACATGATAATTAAACTTAAAGATGATCTATATCGATGTTCTTTATTTATTTATGTTGTTGATTATTTACCTCTGATATTTCTTTAAGGGTTGGTATATACTCACATTTAGTTAATGCTTGCTTAATAAAACTTGATCAACTTTTTAACAACCTTTTCAACATGTTTCTTGTCATCAAGGACTGTCGTGTGCATACAATCATTGACGGAGGTAGCTGCAACAATTTGGTGAATGTTGAGGTGGTCAAGAAGCTTGGCTTGACCACGCGGGAGCATCCACATCCTTATCACATTCAATGGTTTAACAACAACGGTAAGGTAAAGGTAACAAAAATAGCAAGGATACATTTTTCAATTGGGTCTTACCATGACTTTGCTGATTTTGATGTGGTGCCTATGTATGCTTGCTCTCATTTGTTGGGACGTCCTTGGGAGTTGGATACTGATGCTATTCACTATGATAGATCTAATAAGTATACTCTCATACATAAGGCAAGAAAATTGTGTTGCTGCCAATGACTCTCACTGAAATTGTGCAATTTGGGAATGAGAAAAAGAATAATGCTAAACAAAAGGGTATTTTCAATTCTAAAAATCAGCAACCTATTAAGTTAGACAATCCTATTTTGTTTGCAACTAAATCTGATCTTGATGAGTTATCTGCCTCTACTGGACCTTGCTATGCTTTAGTGCAAACATGCTTTATATTCCATTGAGGTCGCGTCCATTGCTTTGCCACCTGCTGTTGCTAACCTTTTGCAAGAGTATATGGATATCTTTCCGTCGGAGCTACCCCCCGGATTACCACCTGTGCGAGGCATTGAGCACAAGATTGATTTGATTCCAGAGGCGAGCTTGCCAAACCGTGCCACCTACAGGACCAACCCCGACGAGACTAAAAAAATTCAGCGACAAGTCCAAGACCTTCTGGACCACGCGTACATTCATGAGAGCCTTAGTCATTGTTCTGTTCCTATTCTTTTGGTTCCTAAGAAAGATGGCACTTGGCACATGTGTGTTGATTATCGAGCCATCAATAACATTACCATTTGATATCGCTATCCTATTCCTCGTTTGGATGACATGCTTGATGAGTTGAGTGGTTCTGTTATTTTCTCCAAGATTGATTTATGTAGTGGATATCATCAGATTCGTATGGCTTTAGGGGATGAATGGAAAACTGCCTTTAAAACGAAGTTCAGTCTTTATGAATGGTTAGTCATGCCTTTTGGTTTAACTAATGCACCCAACACTTTCATGAGATTGATGAACGAGGTTTTACGTGCTTTCTTTGGTAAATTTGTGATGGTTTATTTTGATGATATCCTTATTTACAGGAAGTCATATGATGCACATCTTGAATATTTGCATGCTGTTTTTAATGTCTTATGCGATGCACGTTTGTTTGGTAACCTTGAGAAGTGCACCTTTTGCACCGATCGTGTGTCTTTTCTTGGTTATGTTGTTACATTACAGGGCATTGAGGTGGACGAGGCAAAGATTGTTGCCATCACAAGCCGGCCACTTCCGATTACGGTCATGCAGGTTCGGCGTTTCGTGCTGGATTTCAGCACCATTGCAGCACCTCTCCACGGGTTGACAAAGAATGGAGTGCCATTTCAATGGGGACCAGCACAACAACAAGGTTTTGATGCTGTCAAATCGAAGCTCACACAAGCACCTTTGCTGCAACTTCCTGATTTTGAGAAGACCTTCGAGCTTGAGTGTGATGCAAGTGGGATTGGCATTGGAGGAGTGCTCATACAAGGAGGTAAACCTGTTGCTTTCTTTAGTGAAAAATTGCATGGTCCTTCGCTGAATTATTCTACATATGATAAAGAACTTTATGCTTTAGTGCGAGGCTTACAAACTTGGCAACATTACCTATGGTCTAAAGAATTTGTCATACATTCGGATCATGAATCTTTGAAATACCTTAAAGGGCAAGCTAATATGAACAAATATCATGCTAAATGGATTGAGTTCGTAGAGTCATTTCCTTACATCATTAAATATAAGAAAGGGAAAGACAACGTGATTGCTGATGCTTTATCTAGACGTTATACCATGCTGTCCAAATTTTCTTATAAAATCATTGGTTTAGAGACCATAAAGGGATTATATGCTACTGATTTGGACTTCAAAGATGCTTTTGAAAATTGTAGAGAGGGAAGAACGTGGCAAAAATTTCTGCTGCGTGAAGGCCTTCTCTACCGTGCTAACAAGCCGTGTGTTCCAGCTAGCTCCGTTCATCTTTTGCTGTTGTAGGAGGCGCATGGTGGTGGTTTGATGGGACATTTTGGTGTTAAAAAGATGGAGGACGTGCTGGCCACTCACTTCTTTTTGCCACGGATGCGGCGTGATCTGGAGCGCTACGTCTCGCGTTGCACCACATGCAACAAAACTAAGTCTCGACTTAATCCGCATGGTCTTTATATGCCTCTTCCTGTTCCTCGTGCATCTTGGAATGATATTTCTATGGACTTTGTTTTAGGATTACCTAGAACAAAGAGGGGGAGGGATAGTGTCTTTGTGGTTGTTGATCGTTTTTCTAAAATGGCACATTTTATACCCTCTTACAAGACCGACAATGCTTCACATGTTGCTGATTTGTTCTCTAATGAGGTTGTGCGTTTGCATGGTGTACCAAATACTATTATTTCTGATAGGGATGCTAAGTTTTTGAGCCATTTTTGGAGAACTTTATGGTATAAATTCGGAACAAAGTTGCTATTTTCTACTACTTGTCATCCACAAACTGATGGGCAAATGGAGGTAGTTAATCGTACCTTATCTACTATGTTGCGGGCTGTTTTGACAGATAATTTGAGGTTGTGGGAGGAGTGTTTGCCACATATTGAGTTTGCTTATAACAGATCTATTCACTCCACAACCAAGTTAAGTCCGTTTATGGTAGTATATGGTTTTCGTCCTCGTGCTCCAATTCATTTGCTACCTTTACCACCTTCTGAAATTGTGAACTTGGATACTACACAATGTTCTGAATTTATTCTTAAGTTGCATGAAACTACTAAGTTGCAAATTGAAAAAATGAATGAAAGGTATCAACTTGCTGCTAGTAAAGGTAGGAAGGAGGTAAAATTGGAACCCAGTGATTTGGTGTGGGTTCATTTGACAAAAGATAAATTTCTGGATTTGAGAAAGTCCAAGCTCATACCACGTGCCGCTGGACCTTTTAAGGTTCTTAAGAAGATAAATGACAATGCATATAAACTTGAGATGTCTCCCGAGTTTGGGGTTAGTCCCACATTTAATATTTTAGATTTGAAGCCATAATTGGGTGAGGAAGATGAGATTGTGTCAAGGACGACTCCAATTCAAGAGGGGGAGGATGATGAGGACATATCTCCTTTGCATACAATGCAAGTACCGATCACTAGAGCACGTGCGCGATAGTTGGATCTCAAGGTACGTTCTAACCTTGTCAATTGTCTTTTAGAATTTATACTTGGTTCCATGCATGTTTTATTGATTAGGAACAATGGAGAGGACCAGCAAGGATTTGGAGAAGGCCAAGGAGACAAGGAGGAGGAGCTAGGACGTCCACACCAAGGAGGAGTCCATGTCCAACTCGACATCGACTCCACCTCGGATTCCAAAAACTGACTTCACCAAAATTGACGCCCTGGCTACATACGGAGTTGGATTTGGACATTCTATATATGGTTGGAACCAGAATTTCATAGAGCTTCAAATGGCACTGGTCCAACCTCAAAATTCCTTCGGAGTCGATGGGATTCATTGACACAAGTGGGTATCTAGAATCTATCAGTGTGCTATGTCACCGTCTGTTGGACCGTTGGTCCGTGTACCATGTTGGAACCCATTAGGGTTGCGTCCAGGGGATTTGCATGCCCCTAACTCCTTTTTATTCAGTAGCCATCACCACTTTAGGGTTTGGGTTTTTTGCTTAGATTCAATCTATCACCGAACAGTGTCGCCATTCATCGGTTTGTGAGACGCCATCTCGTAATCAAGTTGTTTGCTTGCTTCTCCTGTTCTTGCTTGTGTTCTTGATTGCACTTGCAGAGATAAGCCTTCGTGGCGAGGTCATTCGTGTGACACGGGTGATAACCAATGGAGCAATGGTGTAGTGATTGCGAGGTTCCCTTCGTTCGGATCCTTGAATCATCAATGTCGAGTTCTCCACCAATCAAGTTTACCGTACCTCTCGGAAGATTGGGACTCATCCTCCTATCACGATGATCTTCCCACCAAAGATCTTGCAGCTAGGAAGCTGTCCCGGTTTGGCCAAACCTGGGGTTCGGCCGACCCTAGGTGAGCCTCCCCTGGCTCCATCGTCGTCTGGCTGGTTGGTAAGTGGGCCCAGGTGATGATCCTTTGTGATTTGTGCCTTGGCGCGCCCGTTTGCTCTGCCAGTTGGGCCCTCTTTGTAAGTGTAACACTGGGTGTGATCTCCTGTGCAGTTCTTGTTGCGTCTTCTTTGTATTTTCTTCTTATTCCAGACTTGTATCCCTGAAATGGCTAGATAGACAATATAGCTATGGAACTAGGTTAGTGATACAAATTTGTGAGTAAGAGGTATGGTTTTCCTTTATTTGTGAGTATAGTTGATGATCGGATTTCGCATGTAAGGACCGTCAACAACACCCCCAAGCTGGCCCTTTGCTCCTCCCGAGCAAAGTTCTGGGCTTAAGTTGTTGATCAGGAGTTGCTACAATGTTGCATTTCCAACTTATACCATAGGCACAACTAGGTGTTCCTACCATAATTTTGAATAAGTTGGCATTGATCTTAGCTCTTACCTTACTCCTGGTGGGCGTATAGCTTTACCTCATCTTTGGTGTTTGAGAGTCAGAATGGCTTTATAGAGCACCAATTTTTCTCATTCCTTCTGTTCAACCGTCAAACTGGAGGTTTTGTAAAGTTTTTCAAAGAAATTGTAAAGTTCCTCGACTGATCTCTTGGATCGCTCATTGTGTTTGATTCCTTAGCAAGGCTTTTATTGTGCCTTTCTTTCTCATCCTACTCCTAAAGGCTTGTTTTGGTGCAGCTGTAGGTATAGGGAACTTGGAGGCATGCTTGTTTCTCATATTTTGCCAAGTCAAAAACCGGATCCAAAGGAGAAACAAGTCATAACCCTTGATTAAGATGTGCATGTGTGTGTATATTTTTGGTGGATGGTGTATGAACTCCTTTTCATGGACCATCTCTCCTTTATTCTTTTTCTTGGATATGGGCTATCTTTCTTTCCTTCTCTCTTTTCTCTTTTTTTCTTTTTTTCTTGGACCTTCATGTGTCCAATTCTTTCTTTTTCTTTTCATGCTTTCTTGAGCATGTCTTTTATTTCTTTTTTCATAGCCCATATCCTTTTTCTTATAACTTTGGAGAGAGTGGTCATGAAACAACATGGAGCTTTATTTTGTGGGTGGATGGATGGAGTGCTTGCTATCTTCTAGTGTAGAAGCTTAGCATGTGATGGAAATGTGCACGTGATGTCAGACCCGTGGCCACGGGACTACGCACATGGCATACATATCCTAGGATAAGGGATGGGATATGATGTGAACTAGGGTTCCCGATCTTCCGAAAGATTCTGTTAACTCTCGATTTGGTGGAATCACGACACAATTCGATTCGGCTTCTGAACAAAACGTTACGAACCCCGCAATCGCAGCACCATGTCTCCTCAGGTTATCGACCGGTGTTGCACGGCTGAACTTGCCAAGAAGGCTAAACCTTGCCTGTGAATCAAAGAACACAAGCAAGAACAAGAAAGAATGCAACCAAAATTGCAGATGTATGATCAACTCACGAAGTTGGGGTCTCACAAACTGACGAACGGTGAAACTATTCTTGACAGATTAATCTAAGCAAAGCCCAAACCCTAACTTGGGCAACTCTACTGAATATAAAGTGTTTAGGGACGTACAAGACCCCTGGACACACCCCTAATGAGCTCCAATACAATACACGGGCCAACAGCCCAAAAGACGGCGACGTAGCACAGAGACAGATTCTGGAGTTCCACTTGATTCGATGATTCCCATTGACTCAGGCATCATTTGGTCATGGGCCCGGTGCCATTGGAAGCTCTATGAAAATATCTTTCCAACCATATGTGGGAACATTGAAATTGGACTCCATATGTTGCTTGGGCATCCAATCTAAGGCAGGCTGCTCCTGGACTCCGAGGTGGACTCCAAGTTGAGTTGTATTGGGCCTCCAAGTGTCTTGGACGTCCCTTGCTGGCCTTGTCCGACTCCAAGCTCCTCTCCACGCATCCCTTGATCCTCTCCTTCATTCCTAATCAAAATATAAATCATTAGGAAGTAATCTATTCTGAAGATCATAAAAGGAAGTGCTTAGAAACGATCTCACCTGTAAATTCAAATGTCTCGCACAAGCTCCAGTGATTGGACCTTGAATGTTCAGCGGAGTGTTGTGTGCATCCGAAGGAGTGACGTCCTCATCATCAGGACATGGCCCACACCCTACACCAATTGTAACTATTCGTACAGGAGTAGACCTAGTCTGAACAGAAGGAAACTACCCAAGTAGTACTTGGGTAGGACTCCTAAGTTAGTATCGGGCTAGGATTTTCATATAACCCTATCCCCCAGACTATATAAGGACAAGCAGGGACCCCCTCCAAAGCATCAACCAACACACAACACCTAAGGCAATACAAACCACCACAAAAGACGTAGGTTATTACACTCTCGGCAGCCCGAACCTGTCTAAATCTTGTGTTCCTTGCACCTTTGAGTTCCTGATCTCGCAGACACCCCACCTACAATCTACCACCTTGGGGATATCCCTCGGTGGACTTGGAGGTTAAACACCGATAGCTAGTGCACCAGTAGGGGTGTTCATCGAGCATTCAGCGAAGAACTCGATGGCATCTTTCAACTTCACCAGCGCCGTGCCCAATGGCTCAGGTGGTTTCAACAACCACCTGGCCAACCCCAAGAAGCCGAAGGCATTTGCTCCGACATCCAGCCACAACATCGACAATCTTGCCAATGATCTCGGTGGGATAAAACTTTCCGATCTAATTGGAAGCTATGCAAGTCATATCAAGGTAAACCTTGCCCGTCGATCAGTCTTGACGATCTAATTGCCGGGATAGATCAGGTGGATGATGGCATCACCAAATGCATCAAGCTCGCGGAAGCCACTCTCCATCAGGCTGACCTAGCATCCTCTACACGGTACCGCCCTAAGACTCCTCATTATCCTCCTATCGCCACCATCGACATCTTCTCCTGCATCGACCGAGTCGACCAAGGTATCTTTGAGTGCATCAATCTCGCAGAAACCACCCTTCAGCACATCAACCCCTGGGAGCTGAAGGCATTCGATCATGATTTCGATGACTTCATTGGCAACCTCACAACCCCCAGACCAAGTCCAATTCAGTCTGAGGTGGTCCTACCCAAGACCCTCTTCGCATTGGAAGAGTATTTCGATCACCTACTTGTGGCAAAACCGCCCGAACTAATCCAGCTTAAGTGCGCTAACCATCACCATAAAGGCAACCGGGGCTAACACGCACTTAAAACGGAGTAAACCGATAGTCTGTTGGGTAACATCCTGGTGCAACCGCTGGAACTTTGATCGAAACAATGCATACATACAACCCACACGAAGGAGATCCTAGAGATTACAACAATCCACAAATTTTACATTCCAGAGTTCAACAGGAATTATTATTACAAACCATGTTCGAAAATATTCATAAATAAGTACTTTCAGAGTTTGAACAGTGCAGTGGAAAATAAGCAAAAGTTCTAACGACGATAGAAGATATCATGATGAAGCCCATACATGACATCATTCAGCGTTATCATCATTGGCCGGGGATGTATCCCATTCCATCGACCAACCAGAAGGAAGAGTACATGGCCAAGTTAAACTAGCAACCATATCCTTAAAGGTCTCACCTGAAAATAAAGCCACAAGCAAAGCTGAGTATTCTAATACTTAGCAAGGCTTATCCAACTAGTGGTATATACTTAGCCAACTTCTAGACATGCAAGGCTTTTGGCTGAGGCTAGTTGTTGCCAAAAAGCTTCTAAGAGTGAGTTCTTGCTTTCAAGTTTTAGCATCAAGTTCTAGTTCATTAACCACTCTAGGTAAGAAACTATCCAAATGACGCATGGTGGAAAATAATTAACTGAAAATCCAACCATGTTAATCATCATCATTGTTCCTCTTCTTACTCTATGTGGTAAAAGGGTCAAGTAGTCTCAATGGCCATGAGAAATGGATGATTCGAATTGTTTTTCTTAACCTTGCAAGGGGAAACCAAACACACGTCACGTGGTTACTCATAGAGTCACACGTGCAACTTTTCCCCTTTCTTCCGGGTTGTGGATCAGGGCCACCCCCCTCGAGTATAGAGGTCCACGAACCAAGGAATGAAGCCAGGTTGTGGCTGCTCTTGCACTCACCATGTTCCCATGGGAACGAGGTCAAGAGGGTGAGGATAAAGTCCACTCGCCGGATCAATTAGGTACTTAAGCTTACCGATTACCATATTCTCGGCATATGGTTAGTACGTTCAAAAACATAACCACACTACCACACACTGTGACCTTAGCATTTTTGCTAAACAGACGGGGCCTTAGTCATCAATAGGAATATCATAACATAGCCCCACCGTCGACCTTATGATTCAAACATAAGTGAAACAAGCAACTCCTATATCTCGCGAGTGACGGGAAATCACTCCACTTTTACCGGAGTCCTATTAGCATGGCAATATAGCAACCGACACATACTAGTGTTCATATCATAGGTCCTAGGATCACGCGACTAGGGTTTCAATCAACTCCTACAAACTTAATGCATAATGTCATATATAAATAAAAGTTGCATAAGTTTAAAAGTAGGGGTTATGCTCCGAGGCTTGCCTTCCTGAGCAAAGCTAGCCTTGGGCTCTTCCGAACTTTGGTTCAGGTCTTTGATGACTTCAATTAGATTGATCCAAGCTTCGTGCTGCTCACTCTCGAGTGCTAGCACCAGCTCGTAGGTTCCGTCGGCGAGAGTCATCGACTCTATATAAATGCATATGTATGAGTTGTTTTAATGGTACACGATAAATAACTATTTCACTATAAAGTTGTAATTCAGCAAAACATAAGTTAAGTTGTAAAGCACTTCATTTTCTTTTCCTTGGACAATCATTTATCGAGTAGTATCTAGATTAACTAACTTCATTAAGTAAGTGAGGGGTTTTGTCATTTCATAAACAGCTATTTTTCAAGACTAAGCATGGATTAAATACAAAACAACTCCTAGAGATAGTTTCTAGTGTTGAGATTTTTATGCCGAGCACATTACTTAAGTTCAAGCTCACTGTAAAATTTCCAGCCATTTTCATTCAGCAGATTAATCATGAAAATACATTAAACTGCTACTGCTAGGATCAAGATCCATTTATATAGAATAAACCATGCAACAACTGATGCTCAACATTTTACTGAGTACTCCCAAAACTATGGCGAGTCTACCATAAATTTTTTAGGTTTTAGTGTGCAAGATGCAGAGCATATAAAATAAGTTCAGATATATCTACATTAATCAAGATTTATTTCTACAGGCAGTTCCACAAAGTTTCTGTGTCTCAAACTTTTCCAACATGATAATCTACTTAAAGATAGTCTTTGGTTAAAATTTCTTATTTTTCTAAGCACGAGAACTCGTAACTTTTGATTTAATGTAGTTTTTCTTAACTAAAAACATATAAGCAAGTTAGATAGAAGTAAAAAGTTTTAAACTTTATCCATAGCATTTATGCATCAAGATTAGCCTACTGTAAAAGTTTCAACCCTAAAATATTAGTATAACAGTATGAACAAATAACTCTAGCAAAATAGCACATCAAACAAGGTCCAACAAAAACTACTCATAGAGACTTGTTCTGGCCTTGAAATTTTTACACAAGTCTTAACAAGCAGAGACTAGCTTACAGTCCAAAAATCATCCACAGTACTATCCTAGATCAAAAGATACATTTATGGGCAATTTAAAACAAGATTAAATTTAGATCAAGTTATAGTTTGTAACTGGTCATCCTTCTATGCAAAAGTTGTTGGATTCATCAAGAGGGTCACAAAAAAATTTAGTTGCATTTTTCTAATTTTTCTATGATTTTACATTGTTTTTACAATTGACAGCCTCTTGAAAACCAAAGTTAAGTCGAGTTCTCGCAGATAGGTTCCTAGATCTAGCAGAAAGGATCCTAAAAAGAACTTTGCGATTGCAATGTAGTCCCTGGGTTGGGCTGCCATGGTTGGCGGTCAAACTCCGGCAAGGGAACTAGTCGGCGGTGAGGGGAAAGGGGGTGGCGAAGGACGAGAGAGGCGAGGGCTACCTTTTTGTTGGTTTTGGTGGGGTTGGGGATGGACGGAGTAGGGGGCGCGACGGGAGCAGGAACTCCAGCGAGGTGGAGCTTGGCTCCGACGATGGTCTTGCGAGGAGGGAGGGTGAGGCTGGGATGGGAAGCTTCGGTGGGAGGGGGGAAGCTTGCTGGGGGGTTAATTTGGGCGAAAGGAGGCCGGAGGGGCAAGTTCAACGTGGAGGGGCTCGCCGGCGGTAATGGCAGCCGTCGGAGGTCAGGTGCGCGTGCAGGCAGAGGCTCGGGTGACCTTCTATAGGCGCATGGGAGAGGGGAGAGGGGAGGTGGAGCTGGGCGCGGCACAACAGAAGGAGGCGTGGCCGGGAGAAGGCCACGGCAAGGGCGCCGCGTCGCAGCCTCGTTGTCAAGCGGCGTCAGGCATCGCCGGTCGCGTGGCGAGCGTGCGCCTGGACAAGGGGGATTGCCGAGGGGAGAGGCGATCACACGGTCGTGGGCCTATCGAGCGGGGCTCTTGGTGGCTTGCGGCCGGCAAGCATCACCGGCCAGGTGGCCGGCGGCCGCTGCCCCTTAGCGGGACAGAACAAGGGAGGGAGAGAGAGAAAGGGCTGGGATTCAAATTAAATTTTTCTAAAAATTTCTAACAGAAACTTGAAATTCAAGACTATTTTTCTGAGATTTTGTTTTGGATTAAAGTTCATTTGAGCTTTAGTTCACAAGTTATTTTAAATTCAAGACTACAAGTATTTGAATACCTATTCATCTCATGTATTTAAAATTTGAATTTGCAAATGGTGTTTGAAGTACACTTTGTAAGGTACTAAAATATGAGTGTGTTTTTATGCTACACTTTTCATGAAAAGTGGAGCATGAAAAGGTTATAAAAACAAAAGGAAAAAAATCTCACATACACACATACATACACATTCATACATATGCATATCCACACACATATTTAGATGCATTGTTTCAATGATTATGGGTTATTATGCATGATGCTATGTTTAGATTTTATTGCTTAGGATT
This sequence comes from Panicum hallii, assembly GCF_002211085.1. Lineage (NCBI taxonomy): Eukaryota > Viridiplantae > Streptophyta > Magnoliopsida > Poales > Poaceae > Panicum > Panicum hallii. Next base: position 32,575,024 of record NC_038043.1, read on the forward strand.
TTAGACACCTAGGGTGTTACACTATTGCAACTCGGAGACGAAGCCACCGGACATCGGGGGGCTACCGTTTACGACAACCATTCGGATTTGGCTACTCACACAACACCTATAATAAGCAGCCGCCTGAGTCTGGCAAGAGGATCAACTCGGTCTTGCAGACTCGAGCATTGGAAGGGCAAAAAGCCCTACAAATTTCCCAAATCAAGTCCACCATGATCCATTATCGACTCTAGTGAACTCCCATTCTAAGAAGGCAGACCTCTCGCTTCTTCCGACAATGAAGAAGGTTGGGCTGCGAGTACCAAACGCTTCACATCAGATCATGAGGTATTCATGATTCACGTTGACAAAGATAGTGAAGGATTGGAGTACGTTCAATTGGATGACTACTATATTAATGACGATGATTACATCTCTGACACACCTGGTCTAGACCCAGACGCAGCAGGGGCATTCGCCCATCACGATTTACCTGTACATGCTCTCGACACTATGGAAACTGCGAAGATCAAAGATGAAGATGACGTCCAAAAGAACGGCATAAGCTTAGGAACACTAACCTTGACACGTGCACGCAGCGCATACCAGAACAGCACCAACATCAGCCTGGCAACATCTATGACTGCTCCACAAGCGACCTTCGCCTATCATCAATGCCGGTCAGGACGACCGCAACATCATCATTGCCATGCAGCAGGAGCGTGACAAGGTAGAGGCCTATAGCCCCACCAACTGTCATATCCCCCTCGACTACATGGGTACAACTCGGAAACACAAGCCAAAAGTCGGGGAACAACCAACCCAAATAGCTCAAAGGAACAATTCAAGCAGGCTCCCCACAAGCGATGCTCATGGCACCTAAAGAGCAAGCATTCCACCTTTGAATGTCAAACCCTTCGGAGGGCACTGGGAGCTCCACCACTCAACAAGAATTATGAAGAAAGGCAACGGGACTACACCAATAATGATTTATTCATAAATTAAGTACCCAATTCAAGGAGGTTTTCTGAGGGTCTTTTAGGTGTTTCGTTTGTTCCACCATTATTTTGGGACTATATCTCGAAACAAGGGGTTCCATAAACCTAAAAGCACCTATTTTTACCACTTAGTCAGGGTCGCCATTTATGTTTATCATGACTTCCTTGCTATACTACTCTCAAATATGCCCAATGAATGTCCAGCCTAATTAGTGCAACCTTTTTCCAGCTGATCTCTTGTCACCTATTCCTCATGTCACGAGCCTTTTTTACCAATGCTTGGGGTCTATGGATAGGGCTAGCGGGGATGGGCTTGTGAAAGAAGAAAATGATTCAAGTTCTTCATGGCTAAGCTCAGGGAACCTTGTCATAGCCGAGCAATGCGACTGCCAAAAGTGGTCGCCTCATTTGGCAATGACTAGTGGAACCCGTTTGTCGGTACATACGGACAGGGGTACCTCCTGCAAGAGTGTCCAGCTCTAGCGTGTGCGCCAAGTGCATCGTGGTGGATGCACGATCCGCCTCTACCATCTCCAAACCCTTAGAGCACCGCTGCCACCTCACTGGTAAGGGCGCGATGGTGTCTGGCTCCGGCGTGTGCGCCAAGCGCATCGTGGTGGACATGCACCACCACATGCTCGGCCGCCTTTCCTCGATCATCGCCAAGGAGCTGCTCAACGACCAGAAGGTCATGGAAGTCCGCTGCGAGGAGGTCTGCCTCTCTGTGGGCCTCGCCTGTCAGTAAGTCGTCTAACAGTGTGTCCAACCAGATGGGTGCAAGGTTATCCGTGACCTCACCCTTTCCCTCCGGGTGACGAGGTGTACGACCCGGGCCTGCCAGCTGGGATCATAGTTCCCGGACCTTCCCCGTGCTCTTATAGGCCCGACGTCTCCACGTACCCACAAGGGCAGGGTGCTCTGGTATGGCCTCCACGGGCCCGGACCCCCCAGGGGGGTCCGGCACCACCACGTGTGGGGGCCCGACCCCTGCGGGCCTGTCCACCCGGACTGGCCTCGGGGGCCCGGACCTCCGTTTCCCCCCCGGGAAGGGGTCCGGTGCTGCCACGTGCCGCCAAGGAGGCGACTACAGGGCCAACCCTACCACGTGCCCATGGCAGAAGGCCCTCAGTGGAATGCCAGCCTAACTACCACATTAAATATGGGTAGGTGGGCTGCGCGCGCCCAAGGCAGGGCATGGCCTGCCCACTGACACACTAGGCAGGTGTGCTGACACCATGGTAAGCCCGCCTGTTTCCAAGGCGGTGCATCGCATCACTATGCACTGTGCACGGGCAGGAGGCGTGCAGTCAACTCACAGCGCCACACGCGTGAGCAAGGGGTGATGATGGTCTGCTGCAGGAGAGCTGAGGCGTGCACTGTGATAGTGTGCGCAGAGGCGACGGCGCGGCTTCCACTGTGCGTAACACTGACAGCAGGTACTGTGCCAGTAAGGCGGCACATGACCATATCCTGGCTGTAGATACGCACATCAACTTCTCGATCGAGAGGACTACAGGGAAGAGCTGGAGAGGAAGATCTCCATATCTCTCATATTACAGGCTCTAGTCGCCAGGCCTACCTGTCGGGGCCCCGCACAGTGTATGCACTCCCCTTAGTCTATAAAAGGGAGAGTGCGCTCGTTAGAACACAGGCCCCCTTAGGTTCTGAGAAGGATGAACAAGGTTCAGATAGACTTTCTCAAGCAATACAACACACAAGTGGACGTAGGGTATTACGCTCCGGCGGCCTGAACCACTCTAAATCCTCGTGTCTTTCCCGTGTTCATCCACCCTTTGATCAAGCATTCCTAGGTCTCCCCCCAAACACTTCCTAAACTAGGATTAGGCGGGTGCATTCCGCCACCCGGCTGGAGATTTCCTCCGACATTTGGTGCGCTAGGTAGGGGGCTTAGGTTTGGATTGCGCTTGATCAAAGTTCAAGACCACGATGGCGCCGGAAAATGGGCATTATGATCTCTTGTTGGGCAAGGAGGTGGCATCATCTACGCCACATGCCTCGCGCCGTCCCACATCCAGGGCGGCGGCGCGTGCTGCACCACAGCATGCTGCGGAGCATGCTTCCGTGGCCCTATCATAGCCCGTACCAAACGGGCCGTTAGCGGTGGCCAGGGAGCTGCTCTGCAACCCGCCAGGAGCGGCAGCCTCGCCCGACACGCAGAGACAATGGCGTGATGACATCGACCACCTCCTCAACCCCACAGGCCTCCCCAGGCTCTGTGGGGGGATCTGGGTCCAGGCAGCGCCATCGACAGGGTGGCGCATTTAGCTCTGTGCACTCTCCATCGGTGAGGAGTGCACGGACCGAGGACCTGCGGGCAGAGCTCAACCACAGACGTGTGGGAGAGGATGCCCGCATCTCCATCGAGCGGGCGCGCAACCACCGGCACAACATCAAGGGTCGTAACCTCGGTGCCGAACTTGATGCGGTTGTACCGAAGCCACAGGGACTTACCCAGGCACCGGTGGCCGGGGTGGGCTACGCAGCACTCGTAGACCACCTTCGTGCGGTGGCCTGGCCGTCCAAGTTTCGGCCACACCTGCCAAAAAAGTACGACGGGTCCACCAACCCGTCAGAATTCCTGCAGGTCTACATCACCGCCATCACGGCGGCGGGGGGCAACGACGCTATCATGGCAAGTTACTTTCATGTAGCCTTGACCAGGCCAGCCCGGACTTGGCTCATGAACCTCACTCTGGGATCCATCCAGTCCTAGGGAGAGCTTTGCGCGTAGTTCACCAGCAGCATGGCATGGAGGCCCACCTTCACGCCGTGAGGCAGTAAACCGAGGAAACCCTCTAGGCTTTCATCTCCCGCTTCACCAAGGTACGAGGAACCATTCCACGTATCTCTGATGCATCTATTATCACGGCTTTTCGTCAGGGGGTCCGTGACGAGAAGATGCTGGAGAAGCTGGCGACACACCAGGTGGAGATCGTCACCACCCTGTTCGCCTTGGTGGACAAATGCGCCAGGGCTGCAGAGGGCCGTGCATGGCACTCTGCCCCTCAAGGAGGGCCTGCTCAGATGAGCGGGCCCAGTGTTGCTACCCCTGGCAGCGGCAAGAAAAAGAATAAGAAGAACCGTGGCTTCGACAAGTCACGAGTTGGGGGTCCGATCGCCGCCACGGCAGCGGCCGGGAGCCAGAATGTGGCAGAACCAAGCTGAATTACATCTGCTCAAGTACACAAGTCCTCTCTCAAGGGCTCCAATCATACCTCAAACGGTGTAACCCCTTGGCCTGTCGGGTAACGTCCCGATAAACCACCGAAAGCAGGATCAAACAAGGTACCTCGCACGAAGGCGAGTCCAGAGATACAATCGCCATCATATTTTACATCACAGGCATTGATATTACAAGAGTTTCCAAAAGTAGCATAAGTTTCAAACTGATAGAAATTATTATAAACCAGTTTCAAGTTTCAAGTTTACGGCAGCGGAATTTAAAATACGACAACTATACACGTCGCCAGTAAGGACATCATGCTAAGCCCTGGTATGACATCACTCGGTGTGATCAGTGTTGGCCGGGGACGGGTCCCATTCCACGGACCAACCATCGGGAAGAGCATAGGGCCATGGCACAAGCAGAGTAGAGTCCTCAGGGGAATTACCTGGAACAAAAGTCACAATGCAAGGCTGAGTATCCTAATACTCAGCAAGGCTTACTCGTTTCATGGTATACTTAGCCATGTAACTAGACTTATGAAGGCTTATAATGGTTCTGGGTTTAATTTCAGCTAAAAAGCAACAAAGAGTAGATCCTTAATTTCAAATTTTAGCTTTCAGGTTCTAGTTGATTATTCATTCTAAGTAAGCAACTATAGCTACTCAAACATGGTAGAACTTTCTCGACAAACATCATCTTTCATCATCATTAAGTTGCTCTTATTACTCTATGTAGCAAAGGGATCAAGCAGTCTCAATCTTCGCGAGAAACGGACGATTCTGAATCGAATTTCAACCTTACAAGGGCAAACCTAACTCACACGCTTGGAATATCCAATGATCATTCCGAAGCAACCGTTTGCCTTTCATTCCGACTCGTGGATTAGATCCACACAAGCGACTGCAGGACCATACGCACAACCAATGTGCAGGACGTATGTCTGTAGCACGACTACATTACCATACTCCTGGTTGCCTTGCAACACGTATTCCCACATGTCGAAGTGAGTAACCGGAAAAACCAAATACTAGTGGTGGGAGGTATGTCCACTCCTCGGGCCGATTGGTTACTAGGCTTACCGCTTACCATATTTCGCGGCATGTGGCTAGTACTTTCAAACGCTTAACCACCGCTACCACACACTGCGACCTTAGCCAAATTCATCAACACAGACGGGGTATCATCTCAACCATGATACTTCACATAAATCCTGTCCGTCATCCTTATAGTGATTACAGGAATGTAAACATTGCAACTCCTATATCGTGCGAGTGACAGGAAATTACCCGACTTCTACCGGTCGTATTAGCAGAGCATCTATGCGATAAGGACTCAGGCACAATACATAGGTTCCTAGGATTCAATGCATCTAGGGTTCCATTTCATCTCCTAGACTTAATGCAAGATATAATATATAAGTATAAGAATGCATAATGTAGTAATTTGAAATACTTGGTTATGCACCGGAGCTTGCCTTCTTGAGTGGGGCTGGGGGCAGGAGTATCAAAGTTTTCCGAACTTTGGTTCGGAGCTTCAGATAGATTTCCGACGAAGTTCTCGGGGTCTTCAGAAATTTCCACTTCGGGTTCCAGGATCAATTCTTAGTCTCCGTCGGCGAGAGTGGTTGAGTCTATATGATATGCAAAGATTTGGTTCAATGGATGCATACACTTTCATTTTACTTCGCGATAAAGTTGCAATACAAAGAAATTAACATTACATACTAACAAATAACACAATTTCCCTTTACTGGGCAGTTATTTATCGGGTATTAGCTAAACTACCTAGTTACATTAAGTAACATGGTTGCCTATCCTAAACATCTAAACTAACCATATTAGGTAGCATGTTTGGTTATCTTAAACTATCAAACTAATTACACTTAACAACTTTATTTATTTTACTCACTAATTATCTTTAATAACCTTAGGTTATTACTTAATTATGGACTTACTATGCTTAATTTAAACAAACCCTAAGTTAGGAATATAACAATACTATATCAAGTTCTATTTATCCTGGTTGTTCTACACATGATCATAGGTTGAAAATCTGTGGACATGCTACACTACTCAAAGGAATCATTCTACTTTATTTTTATAAGTTTTCATGAACTAGGATCTAGCACAAATTAATTAACCTTAGAACTAAATCATAAATTCATAATGTAAGTTAGTCAATACTACTGACTCTAAAAATTTTATCATGGATTATATTCCACTAGCAGAAACCACTATAAAAGATTTAGTCATAAACTCTAATAGGCTCATTCTAGAATAAATATTAGAGATTCAAGCAACATATCACAAAGGTATTTAAATTCCTTAGCTAGGGATCAGCACTAGACCTACAATTTTTACACAGAATCATACATGACAATTAGAACTCAGGGTCCAAAGATTGCACATAGCACAACTAGGGATCATCATATACAATTAAAGAACTCAATTCTTCATATTTAATCTAGAGCAAAATATACTGAGATTCAACCAAGAACATAAAACAAAACTTGTAGGTTTTAACTAACATAACCCAAAACAGTTGAATTTGCTATTTTAGGATTTTTCTACAAATTTCTAGGAATTTTCAAAGTTCACTAAAACAGATTTGAAAGGCTCAGACTATTTTGCAGAAAGGACCCTAGAACTTTTTGAACCAGAGCAATGTAGTCCTTGGCCAGGGGGGAACAAGGAACAGGGAGAAGGACGGCGGCGTTCCGGCACAATGACTCACTGGCGGCGAGGTCCAAGGTGTGGAGTAGCTTCAGGAGGTTGAGGCGGACTTAGGGGTAGCCTTGGGGAGGAAAGGGAAGGGCCGGAGAGGGGATCCCCACGGCGGCCGAGGCGGCGGCGGAGAGAAGATCGACGATGGCGGCACTCCGGTGGTCGATGGGGGTGAAGCTCCTCTGCACGAGCATCAGCAAGATGCAAGGAAGGGAGTGCGGGGGTTAATTGAGACTAGAAGCCAAGGAAAAGGGGAGGCCGATGTTGACAGAGGTGACGGCGGAGGAAGTGAACTGCGGCGAGGTGGTTCCGGTGAAGGTTTGACGGCGTGGAGGGGCGGAAAAGCTCGAGTAGGCAACGGAGCAGCTTGACAAGGTGTTGTCGTGGACAATGTGTGGCTGGAGGCAACGGTCCACGGCGGACAGTGGTTCGCCGGAGTGGAGGAAGAGGCGGCGGTGGTGTTCGGATGCTTGGGGAGCAAAGCAGAGGAAAACGGAGGGGAATTGAATGATCAGGCTCTGGTGGTGCTTGGGAGCAGCAAAAGAAGGCTGAGGGGAAGTGCTTGGCTCACATGCCACAGCGACGGTGAGCTGTCGGCCGGGCGGCGTTCGGGTCGGCGTGGCGCCCGCGGGAAAGGGCCAGCAGGGGCGAGCTGGGGCGGCGGCCGGCGTCCAAGTGACGCGTGGGAGAAAGTGGAAGCAGGAGGTGGTGCTGGAGGTGCTGTAGCGGGCAGCATAGCGGTGGCAGGGGGTGCTCTACGCCGGCAGCAGAGAGGAGCAGAGGAACAGAGGGACGCCAGAGGAAGAAGAGAGGGGGGGGGGTCTCTAGGGACCTCACAGTAAAGCAAGATTTCCCACTGATCCAAAACCCTAATGAGAAAATGACCAAAATAGAAGTTGTAGAATTTTTCAAACCCTACAACATTGCTCTAGGGTTCAAGTTCAAAAACCCTAGATACAAAGCTTTAATTTTCAACTTTGAACTAAATTCAAACTTAATAAGGTTTTGTCCTTATTCAGGTAAATTTTATGCAGTTTTGGACATAATTGCAAGTTTTCACGTAATGTCATGATGACTTGCATTCTTACACTTTGGCCCTAAGTAAACTTTGAAAGTTACTTTTGTACTTCAAATATTTTGCATAAAAGGACTCATACTTTTGCAAAAAATTACACATAAGTCCTTATTTTCCCATAAACACCCAAATTTCATATAATTCAACATATTTATTACAATTTCTTTCCTAGTGTGATACATTTGACACCTAGGGTGTCACACAGAACTCCCGTGGCAAGCGCCCACGATAACAGCGCACCGACCCCGGGTCGTGCCCTGATCATCCTAGGGCTCGCCACAGCACCACCGAGTGCCGTGAGATCCAGAAGCGCGCGGAGCGCCTTAGCAAGAGGCGCGACCAAGCCTCCAGGGAAGGCTCCTCCCCGCCGTGGCGGTCCGGCAAGGAGAAGGCCTCCGATGCCGATGCAGATGCAATGGAGAGGGAGTTGGGGTACCAGACCCCAAACAAGGACCTCAAGGGCCTCTTCCACCAGTCTGACTCCGAGTCCAGGGGCGATGAGCGCCGCAAAAAGCTATACGTCATGTACGGCGGCAGTTCGGAGCTCATCTCCCGGCGGGATGTCAAAGCCCTTCGCCGAGAGGTTCTCTCGGTGAAGCCGGGGACGCCAAAGGCGGCGCCCCACCAGAGGTGGAAGAGCACCACCATCACCTTTGGGCCGTCTGACTGCCCTGAGAATATGGCGGGGGCTGGGGTGCTACCGCTTGTCACCGCCCCCACTATTGCCAACGTCAGGCTCCGCCACGTGCTGATCGATGGAGGCGCTGGCCTCAGCATCATTAGCTATGCAGCGTTCAAGCACCTGCAAATCCCGGAGTCCAAGTTGGCCTCGTCGCGCCCATTCTCCGGAGTGGGCCCAAATCCCGTTTACTCGATGGGGACCATCTCCCTGCCGGTCACGTTCAGGACGGAGGTGAACTTCCGCACGGAGAACGTGCAATTCGAAGTCGCGGAAGTGAACCTCCCCTTCAATGCCATCATTGGCAGACCGGCTCTGTACCGGTTCATGGCCGTTGCCCATTACGGGTACTTGGTCCTGAAGATGCTGTCCCGACAGGTGTCCTCACTATGCAGAGCGACCGGACCGCTGCCGTGGTGGCGGTTGAGAAGCTACATGCGCTGGCAGCAGGGCTTGCCCCGACAGCTGGCGCAGAGGGGTCCGACCCCTCATCCTCTCGAGCCAAGGCGCTGACCAAGGCGCCCAGGGTCCGTTCGTCTAATGCGGACGATGTTCCCGTGAAGACCATCCAGGTCAGAGCGGAGGCCTCCCAAACCACCCGCATCGGCGGGAAGCTGGGAGAGAAATAGGAAAGCACGCTTATCGCTTTCCTCCGGGCAAACGTTGATGTGTTCGCCTGGGAACCGTCACAGATGCCCGGGATCCCTAGGGAGGTGATTGAGCACCATCTGAAGATCCACCCCGATGCGAGGCCAGTGCTACAAAAGCTACGGAAGCAATCCATCGAGTGGCAGAACTTCATCCGTGAAGAGGTCCACAAGCTGCTGCAGGCTGGCTTCATTGAAGAGGTCTAGCACCCAGTGGGGTTGGCCAATCCGATCATCATCCCGAAGGCTAATGGGAAGCTTCGGATGTGCATCGACTACACCAATCTTAATAAGGCATGTCCAAAAGACCCTTATCCACTTCCTCGAATAGATCAAATCGTAGACTCCACCTCCTGGTGTGACTTACTGACCTTCATAGATGCGTATTCTAGTTTTCATCAAATCAAAATGGCTAAAGATGATAGGAAGCATACTGCTTTTGTAACAGTGGATGGTCTTTATTGTTATATTGTAATGCCATATGGACTGCTTAATGCTCTACCCAGCTTTGCTCGTGCAATGAACATCACTTTAGGTGATTTGGTTAGAGATATAGTCGAGGTGTATGTCGATAACATCGTTGTCAAGAATAGAGAGTCGAATTCCCTTCTAGAAAATTTAGCTCAAGTCTTCAACAAGCTACGCACGACCTCCACAAAGCTTAACCCTGAGAAATGCGTCTTTGGCATTTCGGCGGGAAAGCTCCTCGGATTCCTGGTGTCACACTAGGGGATCGAGGCGAACCTGGATAAGATCCGGGGGATTGAGGCAATGAGACCCCCTGCGCGTCTCAAGGACGTGCAGAGATTGACGGGGTCCCTTGCAGCCCTCAGCCGCTTCATCTCAAGGCTGGCAGAGAGGGCCCTCCCCTTCTTCAAGCTGATGAGAGGGTCCGGTCCATTCACATGGACTGATGAGGTAGAACAAGCCTTCTAGGAGACGAAGCAGTACCTCACCTCCCTGCCGGTCCTGGTCGCATCGGACCCAGGTGAGACGCTGTTTCTTTACCTTGCAGCGACGACTGAAGTGATCAGCATGGTGCTGGTCGCTGAGAGGTCCGAGCGACTCCTGCAGGGGGCCTCCATGTTCCCCCCTGTAGGAGCTGGAGGTTTGGCCTCCACCAGTGTGACAACCAACCCTGCTTTGGAGGGCTTGGTCGGGTCTAGACCCGGAGAAGAATCAGGTGACCTGGGGTCCGGTGTGTCCCCAGCTCAAACAGAAGGACCCAATCTGGTTGGCAAAGTCAAGACTGTTTAGAAGCCGGTCTACTACGTCAGCGAGCTCCTTCATGAAGCAAAGGCCAGGTATCCTGAGACGCATAAGCTCCTTTATGCTATACTCGTTGCGTCCCGGAAGCTCCGTCATTATTTCCAGGCACATAAGATTGTGGTGGTGACCTCCTATCCTCTGAGGGCAATACTCCACAATTCCAACGCTACGGGCAATATCGCCAAGTGGGCAGCAGAGCTTGCTGGATTTCGACTCGACTTCTAGCCACGCCACGCTATCAAGAGCCAGGTCCTCGCCTACTTTGTTGCGGAGTGGACACCAGCACCAAGCGTCCTAGGGGGTTCGGACCACAGGTCGGACCCCCCACCTCCAGAAGCCAGGGCTCCGGTGTTCACTGGACCCCACTGGACGCTCTTCTTCAACGGGTCCGCTCGCAACAAGAAGGCAGGGGCTAGCGTGGTCCTCATTGACCCACATGGCGAGCAAGTGAAGTACATGGTGCACCTCGACTTTGAGGCCACCAACAACATGGCGGAGTACAAGGCCTTGATCTTTGGACTCATGGTGGCCTTGTCCCTGGGGGTCCGGGAGCTTCTGGTCAAAGGGGACTCCCAACTCGTCATCAGGCAGGTCCGGGGGGGAGGGGGTGTTGCTGCAACAATCCCCAGATCGCAGCTTACCTCATCCACATGAGGAAGCTGGAGAAGGACTTCAATGTGCTGGAACTGCAACACGTTCCACGCGAGGGCAACTCAGCGATGGATGCACTCTCCACGAAGGCATCGACTTAGGCACTCGTGCTAGAGGGTGTCTTCCAAAGACGGCTGCTGAAACCTTCCGCCCAGCCTGCCGGACTGGGCGAATGGGGTCGGACTAGCACCTCGAAGCTAGCGGTCCCGACGGCGCTCCACCCATGGAGCCCGCCAAGGGTTGTGTGCACCCTCGAGGGTCCCGAAGACCTCGGGGAGCCACACCCAATTTCTCTGGAAGGTCCCGATGCATGGATCTCCAAGATCTGGGACTACCTGAAAGACAATTTCCTTCCTAAAGACCAGGCATCTGCTGAGCGCATAGTGCGGATGGCTAAGCGATACACGTTGGTAGAAGGGGATCTCTACCGCCGTGGCGCCAACGGCTTGCTCGCAGAGATCCATGGAGGCGAGTGCGGAAGTCATTCTTCATCCCGCACGCTGGTTGGTAAGGCCTTCCGGCATGGCTTTTACTGGCCGACAGCGCTCCACGATGCAGCTGAGCTGGTAAGGCCCTGCAAGGCATGCCAGTTCCTTGCAAAGTAGATACATACTCTAGCTCAGGCACTGCAGATGATTCCACCCTCTTGGCCCTTCGCTGTATGGGGGTTGGATATCTTGGGACCTTTCCCTAGGGCCGTCAGCGGGTGGCGGTACCTCTACGTCACCATCGACAAATTCACCAAGTGGCCGGAAGCAACCCCTTTGGTCAACATTACCAAGGCATCAGCGACTACCTTCCTCAAGTCAATTGTGTGCCAGTTCGGGTTCCCGAACCGGATCATCACTAACAATGGGACTCAGTTCACAAGCCAATACTTCCAAGAGTACTGCGAAGATATTGGTATCCAGCTCTGTTTCGCCTCCGTGGGGCATCCCAGGAGCAATGGCCAAGTTGAGCGGGCTAATGCTGAGATCCTCAGAGGGCTCAAGATTTGAACTTACAGCGATCTTGAGAAACATGGCGCAAAATGGGTTGACCAGCTTTCAAGTGTGCTGTGGGGGAACCAGACCACACCCAGCTGGGCGACTGGGAGACCCCTTTCTTTCTGGTCTACGGGGCCGAAGCGTGCCTTCCCCCGGAGATCACCATGGGTTTGCTACGAGTCCAGGCTTTTGATGAGGATTTGTAGGAGCAGCAATGTCATCAAGATGTAGACCTCGTCGATGAGCGAAGATGGTGAGCAGCAGTCCGAAATGCACGGTACAACCAAGCGCTCCGGTGTTACCATCAACGGTCCGTGCATAGTAGGGAGCTCCGGGTCGGGGACCTAGTCCTAAGGTGAATCCTGAACCGAGAAGGGCTACGCAAACTTTCCCCCAGCTGGGAGGGTCCCTTCAAGGTAACGAAGGTATGCCGACGGAATATTGAACACCTCTGTAAGTTCTACCCTTAGAGACCTAGCGGAGAGAAAATTTTTCCTTTCTAAATGGTAGCATCCCTGTGCGGACCAGGGCGGTGGAGGTCCGTCCTCGTAAACCCGGCCCCTGGCATACATAGCACACTCTGTCTGTACCAGTTTATTAAGAATTTATTCTCAGCGTGTCTTTAAAGGTTTACGCAATTCTGTTTTTCCCTTGTTTCTTTCTCCGCTAACCCCCACGTGGTCCCTTATTCCCATGACGTGCCCGAGGCCTACTTTGAGTTGCTACATTGTGTCTCTGCCCCAGGACCTCTGCTTCACAGGAGGGAAGGGACCGGCTTTCTGGGAACTGGCTTAGGGAAACGTGCTTGTCCTTTGCTGGGGTCCAGAGTTGTGTAGCCACCTAGCCTGGTTCCGTACCCTAAGCCTACACGCCCTACCCCCTAGGATAAGCACCGTAGTACCTCGAACCATGGACCCGGAGACCTGGACCCCTTCAATCCTTGAACCTAGGTCCTGGTGCTCTGACCCGCTTTGCAACTCAATGGACCCTCGATGGCGAAGTCCGGGACCACGTGGGAAAGATTGCTAAGCAACGATTCTAAGTCATGTGCAGGGTTACACCTCAGTTTAATTGTAGCTAGTCCCAATTCATCGCGACTACTACTTCCACGAAGGCATGCTCCGCAACCCGCCAAATGTCGGAGGAAATCCTCAGTCTCCAGGCGGGGGAGGGAGAAATGCCGAGTGCAACAAGCAGATCGCAAATGTGCGTGCGGAGAAGAAGGGGCGCTGTGGCATCTGGAGAAGGCAAGAGCTAAAGGTAGCCGATCTCCGCAGCGCCTCCTTTTAAGCAAAGATGCTCACCTTTTCGAACTCCACAGTGACTGAGGAGAAGCCGAAGGGTTGCCTACACCAGGCCCCCGTCTCTCACCCTCTATGATCGGTGGGCCTAGGCCCGCCAGTCAAAGGAGCAGCTGCTGGAGGCGGGGAGAAAAGGAGGAATCCGAACCGCCAGAGCCGCGGGATGGGCTCGAATAAAGACAAGAACCTGAACCATCTGGCGCGCGGTGCGCGGGTGGAGGACGGGTCCCTCGGGGATCCTGCTAAGGGGGAAAGGTCTTTCCTGCCCCTCCTCAACAGGTGCGAGCCGTCCACCCGGCGTAACGCTGGGATATGGCCCCACCTGCGGGTTTGTTCCTCACCCAAGTTGGGCCCGGGGGCCTCTGTTGGTACATACAGACAGGGGTACCTCCTGCAAGGGTGTCCAACTCTAGCGTGTGCGCCAAGCGCATCGTGGTGGACGCACAATCCACCTCTACCATCTCCAAATCCTTAGAGCGCCGCTGCCACCTCACTGGTAAGGGTGCGATGGTGTCTGGCTCCGGCGTGTGCGCCAAGCGCATCGTGGTGGACACGCGCCACCACATGCTCGGCCGCCTTTCCTCGATCATTGCCAAGGAGCTGCTCAACGACCAGAAGGTCATGGAAGTCCGCTGCGAGGAGGTCTGCCTCTCCGCGGGCCTCGCCTGTGAGTAAGTCGTCTGACAGTGTGTCCAACCAGATGGGCGCAAGGTTATCCGTGACCTCGCCCTTGCCCTTCGGGTGATGAGGTGTACAGCCCGGGCCTGCCAGCTGGGATCATGGTCCCCGGACCTTCCCCATGCTCTTATAGGCCCGGTGTCTCCACGTACCCACAAGGGCAGGGTGCTCTGGTATGGCCTCCACGGGCCCGGACCCCCCAGGAGGGTCCGGCGCCGCCACGTGTGGGGGCCAGACCCCTGCGGGCCTGTCCACCCAGACAGGCCTCGGGGGCCCGGACCTCCCTTTGCCTCCGGGAAGGGGTCCGGTGCTGCCACCTGCCGCCAAGGAGGCGACTACAGGGCCAACACTACCACGTGCCCGTGGCAGAAGGCCCTCCGTGGGACGCCAACCTAACTACCACATTAAATATGGGTAGGTGGGCTGCCCGCACCCAAGGCAGGGCATGCCTACTGACACACTGGGCAGGTATGATGACACCACAGTAAGCCCACCTGTTTCCAAGGCGGCGCGTCGCGTCACTGTGGACTGTGCACGGGCAGGAGGCGTGCAGTCAACTCACAGCGCCGTGTGCGTGAGCAAGGGGTGATGATGGTCTGCTGCAGGAGAGCTGAGGCATGCACTGTGACAGTGTGCGCAGAGGCAACAGCGCGGCGGGACAGCGTTGCCGCTTTGCCTGTCAGAGGGTACTGACCCAACAGCGACAGCACGACTTCCACTGTGTGTAACACTGACAGCAGGTACTGTGCCGGTAAGGCGGCACATGACCATATCCTGGCTGTAGATACGCACATCAACTTCTCGATTGAGAGGACTACAGGGAAGAGCAGGAGAGGAAGATCTCCATATCTCTCATATTATAGGCTCCAGTCGCCGGGCCCACCTGTCGGGGCCCCGCATAGTGTATGCACTCCCCTTAGTCTATAAAAAGGAGAGTGCGCTCGTTAGAACATAGGCCCTCTTAGGTTCTGAGAAGGACAAACAAGGTTCAGATAGACTTTCTCAAGCACTACAACACATAAGTGGACGTAGGGTATTACGCTCTGGCAGCCCGAACCACTCTAAATTCTCGAGTCTTTCCCATGTTCATCCACCCTTTGATCAAGCGTTCCTAGGTCTCCCTCAAACACTTCCTAAACTAGGCGGGTGCATTCCACCACCCGGCTGGAGATTTTCTCCGACACCGTTAATTAGCCAAATGAAACATCTACGTGATTATCTATCCAATGCTCCCAGTAACGCTCAGTCTACTAGTTCCCGACTAGTACTCTTTGTTACTGAAGGGGCCTCGCTCCCAAACTTCCAGTAACTCTTAGTTTACTAGTTTCCAACTAGTACTCTATGTTACTGAAGGGGCCTCACTCCCATACTTCCAATAATGCTCCGTTTACTAGTTCCCGACTAGTACTCTATGTTACTGAAGGGGTCTCGCTCTCATACTTTCAGAAATGCTCTGTTTACTAGTTCCCGACTAGTACTCTATGTTACTGAAGGGGTCTCGCTCTCATACTTCCAGAAATGCTCTGTTTACTAGTTCCCGACTAGTACTCTATGTTACTGAACGGGCCTCCCTCCTATACTTCCACTAACGCTCCGTTTACTAGTTCCTGACTAGTACTCTATGTTACTGAAGGGGCCTCGCTCCCATACTTCCAGTAATGCTCGGTTTACTAGTGCTCGACTAGTACTCTATGTTACTAAAGAGGCCTCACTCCCATACTTCCAGTAATGCTCAGTTTACTAGTTTCCGACTAGTACTCTATGTTAATAAAGGGGCCTCGCTCCTACTTCCAGTAATGCTCCGTTTACTAGTTTTCGACTAGTACTCTATGTTACTAAAGGGGTCTCCCTTCCAAACTTCCAGTAACGCTCAATTTACTAGTTCCCGACAAGTACTCTATGTTACTGAAAGGGTCTCGCCATACTTCCAGTAATGCTCAGTTTACTAGTTCCCGACTAATACTCTATGTAACTGAAGAGGCCTCGCTCCCATATTTCCAGTAACGCTCAGTCTACTAGTTCCCGACTAGTACTCTATGTTATTGAAGGGGCCTCGCTCCAATAGTTCTTATAAAGCTCAGTTTACTAGTTCCCGACTAGCACTCTATGTTACTGAAGGGGCCTCGCTCCTATACTTCCAGTATGCTCAGTTAGTTCCCGACTAGTACTCTATGTTACTGAAGAGGCCTCGCTCCCATACTCCCTGACCTAGCTAAGGAGATCAAGGAGGAGTCCGCTCTCGACGTGACTTCGACTCGTGTTGCACCAGGACTTCTCGGGTCGGATGGAATCCAATATGGGGGAAAAGCATACCCGACTCCTGTTTGGGTTATGAAATGTGGCTCCTGTATACCAGGAGTCCATGTAATTTGAGTCCCATCCAATGCACGATGGCATCTGCTCAAGAAGGCTGTACAGTCAACATGTGGCTTCATCAATTGACTCCAACTAGTTGGCTTCATCAACAACTGCTGTGGCTTCGTTGACAATCGCCCATGAATCAAGCTAAGGGATCAGACTTGGACCATGCCACTGGGTGAGGTATGCTCTCGAGAACTAACTTACTTGGCCATCACTTCGTCGACACATACCACTCAATGTGCTTTCGGCAACTTGTCCAGCTCCTTGGCTTGGGGGCTAGGTGCTAACAACTATGCGACATGGCTGCTACGGCTCACCTGGCTCCTACACTCAGCGGCTGGACGCCGCAAAACCACTCGGAAGACTCGCAAAAGACCCCGATTTAAGGGACTTTTGAGGATTTATCTTGGGAAGATAATTGTTTAACCATTATTTCAGGGATTTTATTCCAAAATAAGGGGTTTTTCAAATTTTTAACCCAGAGGTCTTTCTAGCCATTAAATCAAGGATAAGATTTGTTTTGAGCGGTAATTTTGGGAATTCTTTGGGAAAGTTATTTGCTTAACCATTTTTCAGGAATACCATTGTGAAAAAAGGGGTTTTTGAATTTCTGAATGAATTTACCCATTTTAACCCTCAATTCAAATTCTTAATATTTTACACAACCCATGCCATGATTTTTTTATCCTTTTTCCAAACCTTGGGGATTTGGTCTCAAGGCTCGGGGGCTGCGGGACACATGTCACCAATGGCTTATTTTTCAACTTTTTGGAAGATAAGAGCAGAAGATTGAAGACTAATCGACCCTCAGCCTGATTCTTCAATTCAACCTGAGGCTCGGGGGCTACTCCATATGGATTGCGAGTTTCATCGCACCCCATATGAAAGAAGACTTGACAACTAATCGGGGCACGAGCATCTCACAGCCTCAATGCAGCCAGGGAAGTACTCGGAAGACACCTTCAAGACGGAGTTCGGGAGAACTCAATGACGCCTTCAGAAGTATTCGGAAGTCTACAGTACTTGACTACGAAGAGCTCGGGGGCTTGTCAGACCCGGGACCACGGGACTGCACACATGGCGTATATATTCTAGGGTAAGAGATGGGACATGGCCCACACCCTACACCAATTGTAACTACTCGTACAGGAGTAGGACTAGTCAGAACAGAAGGAAACTACCTGAGTAGTACTCGGGTAGGACTCCTAAGCTAGTATCGGACTAGGATTTCCATCTAACCGTATCCCCCCAGACTATATAAGGGCGGGCAGGGACCCCCTCCAAAGCATTAACCAACACACAACACCTAAGGCAATACAAACCACCACACAAGACATAGGGTATTACACTCTCGATGGCCCAAACCTGTCTAAATCTTGTGTTCCTTGCACCTTCGAGTTTCTAATCTCGGTGACACCCCACCTACAATCTACCACCTCGGGGATATCCTTCGGTAGGCTTGGAGGTTAAACACCGACACGTAATCTTGATCATGAGAGTATGAAATTGTGACACCCTAGGTGTCAAAATTGTAACACACTAGGAAAGAATGTGTAATGTATGTATTGGATTGTGTGAAATTGAGTGAATGTGTGGAAATAAGGACCTAGGTGTAATCTTTCAAAAATATGAGTCCTTTTATGCAAAATATTTGAATTACAAATGTAACTTCCAATTCTTACTAGGGCCTGAAGTGTAAAAATTTTAGTCATCATTACATTGCATAAAAACTTGCAATTAAGTCCAAGGTTACATGAAATTTACCCTAATAAGGACAAAAACTTTAGAAAGTTTGAAATTAGCCCAAGGTTTTAAAATAAAGTTCCATCCTTTGAGGTTTTGGTTTTCAACCCTAAATAGAAGTTGTAGGGTTTGAAAAGTTCTACAACTTTTATTTTGATCATATTCTCATTTGAGCTTTAGAACAGTGGGAAATTTGGTTTTACAGTGAGGTCCCTGAAGTTTTTAATGCTTACAATTCAGCCCCTCTCCCCCCCCCCTTCTTCTTCCTCTGCCGCACAGCAGCGCCGCCGCAGGCCGTCGTGAGGTGTCGCCTGAGGCCTTTCCCCTTCCTCTCCTGGCCTCCACGCATCGCCCTCGAGCTCGCCCACCGCCTCAACGCTCCCCCGCTGGCCTCCCCCGTGTGCGCCACGCCGCTGCCCGAGCCGCCAGCAGGTGCTGGCCGTCGCAGGCCGCCGCCGCTTACCGCCGCTGCGGCTCTGCCGGTGCCATTTTCTACTCTGGTAGCTGCCACGCGTCGCCTCCAAGCCGGACGCCACCCTAGCTCCTCTCCTCTGGCTTTCTTCCTCGCGCTCCACGTCGCCCCACCTCTGCCGAGCTCTGCCCGGCCGCCACCTCGCCGCCGTTGTGGCTAATGCCATGCGTGCCTCCCTTACCCTTCTTGGCTGGTCTAAGGCATTCAGTATCTTCCTCTCCCTCCATTAAGCTCTCTCTCGCACTCGCATTTCACCCCGAGCCCCGGATCCACCATCACCGCTCGAGTTCTTCTCCGACGAGCCCCCTGTCCACCGTGGGCAGACCACCACAGCCCCTTCCAACCCACGACAACCCCTCCCGTAGCTTCACCTCAACCCTGCGAAACTCACCGTTCTTCACTCGACTACTTTTGAGCTTCAATTTGGCCTCCCCGACACTCACCGGTGTTCATCTTCTCCGCCGTCATCACGATCACCATCGGTCACCCCTTCCCGTAGCTGTTAGCCTCAATTGATTGCAGCAGTGCATCACCCATGGCTCATTGATGCTCGTGCGCAGGACCTTTGCCGCCGCCGGTGAGCCGCCACACCGGAACACCGCCGCCATGATCAAGCTCCATCGCCGCCATCTCGGGTCATCGCCGTTCTACCCCCTCCGATCGACCCCGACCATCACATCACCCCTAGCAGGGCCCGCGCTAGTTCCCTGGTCCTCACTGGCCGGTTCCCCCTCGCCGCCGGCGACCACCGTCGCCAGAATTTGGCCGGCGAGTTTCAGCTTCTCTATCCCGATGACCTAAAGACCCAATTGCTTTGATCTAAATCTTTCTAAGGGTCTGACTACAAGATTTTAGTCCCTCCCTTCCAATTCAAATCAGTGATCTTTAGAAATTTGTAGAAATTCATAGGAAATACAAAAAAATGTGAAACCAGTTTTGTTTGAATCCTTGAAGTAAATTCTACAACTTTTGTTACTAGAGTTTAGTTTGAAACTAAATGCTTTTACAGTTATTTTAAAGTTTAGCAAAAGGGTATTTTGTATATAACTTTTGCATACTAGCTATATTTCATGTGATTTTTGGTATGTAACCTGTTTAGGGTGTAAGTAAACTTGTGTGCATATTTCACCTTCAATACTACACTTTAACTTGAACTCATTTAAATTTTGTACAAATCAAGTTTGAAAAGAAATCAATTTATTCAATTATGATGCTGATGCTTTCTTGCTTAGATCTTTTTACCATATGTAGTTCTGATATTAAGTGACTTATAATGAATTTTCAAGCAATTAAGAGCACTGTTTTATGTAAGTTTTAGATTTAGACTTGAAATTTAAACATAATTCAAATGCCTTAGTTTCTATCTTCAAGAACTTATAAAAAATTTACAGTAAACTCATCTAATAGAGGTAAACAACTTATCAAAATTTGAGACCAGAACCTTTATAGATTTCAAATTAAAAATAAAACTTGATATCATAAGTTTAATTTACAAGAAGTATATTAGAATTCTCAGAATTCAAATCCTTATTTTGTGATGCTTTGACTCTGAATTATTGGATTGCAACTTTATCGTGAAATAAAGTTCTTAAATCAACAACCATTGCTTCAAATCATTGCATATCATGTAGATTCGACTATACTCGCCGACGGAACCTACGAGTTGATTCCGAAACCCGAGCAGGGCATTTCGAAAGACCAAGTGAACGTCGTCGAGGATTTAACTGAAGCCCCGAACCAAGGTTCGAAAGTCTTTGATATCCCTGACCCCAGCCCCGCTCAAGAAGATAAGCCCCGATGCATAACCTAGTATTTTAAATTACTACACTAATGCAGTTTTATACTTATGTATCTATATTATGCATTAAGTCTAGGAGTTGAAATGGAACCCTAGATGCATGGATCCTAGGAACCTATGTATTGTGCCAGAGTCCTTATCAAATAGATGCTCTGCTAATAGGACCGGCAGAAGTCAAGTGATTTCCTATCACTTGCGCGATATAGGAGTTGAATGTTTACTATTCTGCAATAACTATAAGGATGATGGACGGGGTCATGTGCAGTATCATGACTTGGAAGGTCACCCCGTCTGTGTTGATAAAAGTTGATAAGGTCGCAGTGTGTGGTAGCAGTAGTTAAGCGTTTGAAAGTACTAGCCACATGCCGCGAAATATGGTAAGTGGTAACCCTAGTAACCGATCGGCCTGAGGAGTGGACATACCCCCACCACTCATAAATTGGTTTTTCACACACGCACCAACATGCGGGAATACGTTCCGCACAGCGGATAGGAGTACGATCATGTAGTCGCGCTACAGACGTACGTCCTGCACATTGGTGTGCGTATGGTCCTACATTCGCTTGTGGTGGCCCTGATCCACGAGTCGGAATGAAAGGCAAATGGTTGCTTCGGAACAATCTTTGGATGTTCCAAGCTTGTGAGTTAGGTTTACCCTTGCAAGGTTTTGAAATTCGATTCGGAATCATCCGTTTCTCACGGAGATTGAGACTGCTTGATCCCTTTGCCACATAGAGTAATAAGAGCAACCTGATGGTGATCAAAGATGATGTTTGTTTTAAAAGTTCTACCATGCTTGAGTAGCTATAGTTGCTTACCTAGAATGGATAACCAACTAGAAGCTGAAAGCTAAAAGTTGAAATTAAGGATCTACTCTTTGTTGCTTTTTAGCTGAAACTATACCTAGAACCATTACAAGCCCCATCGTCTAGTTACATGGCTAAGTATACCACGAAACGGATAAGCCTTGCTGAGTATTAGAATACTCAGTCTTGCAATGTAATTTTTATTCCAGGTAATTCCCTTGAAGACTCTGATCTGCCTCTACCATGGCCCTATGCACTTCCCGATGGTTGAACCGTGGAGTGGGATTCGTCCCCGGCCAACACAGGACCCTCCGAGTGATATTGAGCTTGGGCTTAGCTCAATATCCATTTTGCGATGTTTAGTAGTGTCGCGTTTTAATTTCCACTGCAGATACTCAAACTTTGAACAGTTTGTATAAATTTGTACTAGTTAGGTTTCACTACTTTATAGGTTGGAATACTAATGTAACATTAGGCTTGTGATGTAAAAATTGTCGACGCTTGTATCTCTGGACTCATCTTCGTGCGAGGTACCTTATTTTGATCCTGAGTTAGGTGGTTTTATCGGGACTTTACCGACAGACCACGGGGTTACACCATTTGAAGTGCGGTTGAGCCTTTAATGCCTTCCGAGAAAGGATCAGCGCACTTGAGCCGGTGTAATTCAGGTTGGTTCTGCCACAGTTGGTATCAGAGCTAACAAGTGTATACCGGAGATATGAATCACCTTAAAAATGCTTTTAGTATAAAATTGGACCAACATCGTATTTTACAAAACTACGTTGGTTTCGTTAAGGATTGTGCTTAGTACGTAAAGTCCTAGGGTGATATTAAAGGAAATTAGAGGTGGCTATAGTATGTATATATATATATAAACTTTGACGTCCAGCATTATCTTTCTGTTAAAACTTAAATTCATGCACAATCAACTTTACATTTTGTAACGACACCTTCGATGATGAGGTAAGAAGGTAAGGATCCTCAGCTAACTGGGGAGTTAGCCTTCCCGTCGGTGATGCGAACCAAACGCTGTTTCTCAAGCAGTGGCCTACTTGAGATGCTTGACATGCTGCCAATATTCAACTTAGGTTGATTATCTTGGGAGTATATGGTTAGGCGCAGGGTATGGCAATCGCTGTTCATACCCCCGCATCTTGCGGTACCCCGTGAATACGTTATTCCGATAATGTATGTTAACTTTGTCTGTACGGCGGTAATTGTACAGATGCTGTTTCTATAGTAAACAGTAATGATTGGGAATGCTTTCATGACATGCTGGCATGAAAGGTTCATTGGAGATATATATTGTGGTGTTCTGCAAGTATGCTAACCACGAATCGGTAGATTCTGAACGGTTAGGATTTGTCAACTAGATACTATAGAGAGAGACGTATCTATATTATTGTCACACCCTAAAATATTTAATTTTAGGATGTGAATGTCTTTTATAATATGTTCATCTATCAATAGGATTTTCCAAGAATTTTAAAGATTTTTCTGGCAATTATTCTATTTATCCAAGAGCTAGATCCATTTTTTTACTTGGAAAGCTCTAAAATTCTTTTTCATGAGACCCAAATATTTTATTTGGATTCCTCGTATCCCAAATTACCTCCCGAGTTTTCCTCGGAATTTTTAGGATTCTTCCGGAATATATTTTTCGTGGTTTAAAATATTTATCTGGACTTTTCTAGATTTATTTTTAACTTGAAAATGTGTTCTGGGAAAATATTTCTATTTTGATTTTCATCGCAGTCGGACCGAGCCGTATCTTGTTGTGCATCCTTTTAATCTTGTCTCTTCGAATCTTTAAGATATCCTATCGAGCTCCCGATCATCTAACCGTTTCTCCTCGATCAGGTCATGCTTGAAAACGACGTCTAGTGGCTCGTCTTCGGTGTTTTTTCGACGATGTTCGATCATCATCAGCCCCAATGACTCGGCCTGATACTTTTCTTCTCTTTTCGCGCTCCTGAATAAACCGTTCGCGTTCAACCAGCCCTGTCAGCTCGTTTTCGTGTTCAGCCCTCACCCGATCCTATTTCGGTCCATAACCGAACCTGCTCGATTTTTCACTATCTCCATCTCTCTATCCGCGATCGATCCTCGCTCTCAAACTACCGTCGGTTTGCGCCAATGCGGTTCCACCTCCCCGTCTTCCTTCTTTTTGCGGCCCAGTTCAGCATTCCAGGCCCGCACCAAACGAACCTGCTCGGCCAGCCTAGGTTCAGCTCTTGGCCCATGGCCGAAACCGTTTCGGCCCACGACCGAGCCCTTCAGCCTCGCACCGCTCTTTCCTGCTCGCTAAACCCTCCGGTGTGCCCTATAAATTCTCTCATAACCCTAGCCTCTGCATCGCGTCCCTGCTGCCCACGTAGCCGGCCCTAGATTTCCCTCGCGCCCCTGCTCTCCCCTCCTCCTTCACATCCACGAACAGATGCCGTCGCCGTCGCTCCTGACTCCTGCTGCTCGTGCGCCTGCTGCTGCAGCCGCACTCTCCTGTCGCCAGCCACCAGGGCGCCGTGCCCCTGCCTCTGCATCGCCCCCTGATGCCCAATCCTACAGCCGCAGCCCCCCCTGCGGACCGGCTTTGCCCAGCCCCCAGGCGCCCAAGTCCATGTGCACCACTAGAACGCCGCCAGGAACAGAACCGGCCGCCCGTGCATCTCCTCCTCCACGCCCTGGCCCCGCGCCTGTTTCCCGTGTGCCCTGCGCCGCCCTCGCCCCTGACGCTCCACCCTGCAGGCCGCCGCCACAGGGACAGGTGCCAGTCGCCAGAACAGACGAGCAGGAGCACCACCGCCACAACAGACCGCCGGCGCCGCTTTTCCTTCGCAAAATTCGATCGCCTTGGTGCTCCTCCGCTGTGGGTAAGGCATGGAATTGAACCCCCTCCCTCTCCTCTTTCTTTTCCCCCACTTCCCGTGCTCTCCCATGGTCTAAATCGCTCCAATTTTGGCCGGCAGCAAGCTCCCATGCAGCAGCCATGGAGGAACTCGAGATCTTGCAATCCAGTCCCTGGAGAAAGATGTAATTTTCATGTTCTTTCTTGTGTCTTGTAAAATTTGCAGAAAACCCCCTAGATCTATTACATCTTCTCAATCCAGCCCCACCATGGAATTTTTCAGATCTAACCCTAATCTTTTCTGTATTTGTGAGCCCTATTTTTTAGGAGCATGATCCAAGAGCTTTGAAGATATAGAGTTTCAAGAACAAGAGTTGAAGACTCTGAGCAGCTATTCTCTAAAAGAAAGGCAAGTGTTTCCTTGATCATGCTTTTGTCCTAATAATCACAATAAATACAACATTTCCTTTATATGCATGCAAGTGTCCTAATATTGATGGATCCTAATTAAGGATATGCCTAGTCTTTGTGATCATTCCTTGTCAACCTGGGTTTTATCTTTATTGTTGGGTAGCTATTGCTTAGTTGCTTCAACTGGTTCTGGTTTGGGAATAATTTATAGCCATGATGGCAACAATGATGATGTTTCACCTGTTTTATCCATGTTCATGCTCTTTGTATTGTTAATCACAAGATTATATGTTTAATCAGAACATGGAGAACCACCCAGGAAAATAGTGCAACCACAATACTATATGGCTCTGGTCTTGGCTAATTAATTAGAAACACTAGCTTATGACGATCTTACCGAAAGGGCAAGAGGGGTTGCATCGTCGGGGTATAGCTCGGTCCTCTTGAGGGTATGATATGGTCCTGGGTAAGGCGTCTGCCTCATTAGGGAGAGTTATGACTGCTTTGACTTGAAACCTCAGCGGATTGTCATGAGTTAGGGAATCTTTGTAAAGGCCTCGTAGTGAATCCCTTGCCACTCACCTCGGAAGTGTTTAAGAGGCTGGCTACCTCGGGCAAATCGGGAGACACGAATTGTGGGTAAAGTGTACAACCTCTGCAGAGTGAAAACTGATATATCAGCCGT
The DNA here is from genome assembly GCF_002211085.1 of Panicum hallii. NCBI lineage: Eukaryota > Viridiplantae > Streptophyta > Magnoliopsida > Poales > Poaceae > Panicum > Panicum hallii. Next base: position 32,600,318 of record NC_038043.1, read on the forward strand.
GCTCACAGTTAAGAGCGGCTTGGACCCTCACATGATTAATTGAACTTGAAGATGAATTAAATCGTGGACCATGGTTATGGTTGTGGCTATCATGGACAATGTTTATGGTTGTGGTTATGCTTATGCTGTATCTCCTCTATTTCTTTTAATGTGGGTTTGGTATGAACTTATACCTTAGCAATCAGGTGATAATAAAATTTGACCAACTAAAATTGCTTATCGCACTAAGCCAGTCAGCCTTTCCTTGATTTTAGCCTTCATGTCATATAATTCCCAACACTTGCTGAGTACCAACCATAAGTGTACTCACGCTTGTTATAATTGCTGCTCAGAGGAGAAAGTGATGTGAAGTCTTTTGAAGATGATGCTGAGTTCTAGGCTTGCGCAACCCCTGGTCGATTGCCTGTGAAGTTTGGAGTCTTCGTTTCCAGGATAAGCTGTATAACTCTGATAATCTTTATAGTCTTTTAATTCTCTTTTCATGATACTGTTGCTGATTATTCACTGATGAAGTCACTATATGTATGGAACTTGATCCTGGCATACATATAGTTATGCATTCGGTTTTGTTCTTAAAACCGGGTGTGACAATTATGCCACCGTAACTAACCACATAAGTCCAAAGATATTTGGCAGTTATTTTGGTTTGTGAGGATGTTAGTGCGTGCATGCATCTCTAAATTGGTTCTAAATTAGAACTTGTGTTTGTGTTGTTATGGGGATACTTAGAGTATGGTTATCCACAAGTGCAGTCTAGAAATGATCACGCAGCCATAGGGTTTAGTATCTCAGTATCTTTGTTTCATCTGCCAAATCTATCATAGCTATCTGATCTCCAATCCTTGTTGTGAACAGAATCAAATATCTTGTTCCATTTACCTTGTGAGTTCTTAAGTTCGATGTATATTTTGGTGCATTCCAGCATTTCCAGAGCTTAACTTGCATTTTTCCGCAGCCTTCTTAAAACCCTAAGGAATTTATATCCAATCTAACATTTGAATCCTTTTGATTCAGATGGTAGATGTGCAGAGGATCTATTGGGATGCTGAGGGATATGCTCACACCACCTGCTTACATTGGGAAGGGTTTCCAAAAATCTTGTGGGATACACTTCATATATTTCACTATCGGTACCCAACCCAATATAAGGGTCGTGAGTATATTGAGGTCGGAGTCCCTCGATGCCGTGCTACTGTCACTGTTCCCCAACATCCTATCCTTGAGTGGCAATCTATTGAGATAGAGGTTGTTGGATATCGTCTTGTGGATGCTTTTGAAGCAGCAGCCCTCAAAGCTATCACTACTTTTTGTGAACAGCATCCGATTGAGGTAACCATTTATCCCATCGGACTGTTTCCAGCAGTTTTTGCACATGATGCTGAGTGGATCTTCATAACAACCCATCTTGGACATTTAGTTGGAGATTTAGCCGAAGAGACTCTCAAGGCAGTGATCAGGTACATGAACGCCTAGTATCGCTTTCAGTCACTTACGCAAAGGTGTACGGACGATATGGTGAATCTGGCCCAGGATTTTCATAGGAACCTTACCCTGAAAGATGACCAGATCCATTTGCTTGGTCAGGGAATTGCTGGAAGGGATACTACTATTGGACATTTGGAGGTGCAGATCTTGGAGAGCGATGCTCAAATTCTCCAGCGCAACACCGTAATTGACTTTTTGCACGAACAAGTCCATGACTTGAACCAGGAATTAGGTGACGCCCTTGGACATATTGAGATGCTCCAAGAAAAGAAAATGCCTCCTCTTGTGCCAAATGAGTTAGAAGAAGAAGAAGAAGATTCAGAAGAAGAACCTGAGGAAATTGAAGGCGTGTTTGAGATAGATTCGGAACATGGGGATCCAGAACCTAATCCTCAGCTCAATCATTCTTCATCTGGCAGCCAGTCTTCTGTGGGCAACCTCGATGACTTCTAATCCATCCTTGTCGTCGATATCCTAGATGTGTTTAGTGTAGAATAGTGTGACATAGGGAGTGTGTAATCTATCTTGACCTAAGGGCCACTTGTTGTATTATATGTGGCAAGAGTAGGTATGGTTGAATGGTAATCGGTAGATTACCAAGATGTAATATACAAACCACCAGTTATGATCTATAACTCAGGTTCCTGTTCAGTTCTCTATCGATCTGTCAATCTGTTGTACTATCTTTATCTGTTCTTGTTGTGTGCGGTATATTCTGAAAATTGAAGCAAGGATAATCTAATGTAATGGACATCTTCCATGCTTTTCAGATGGTTGGCGCTACGCGTGGAACTCCTGAAGGATTCAGACCAGACCAGGCTAGCGGTTCCCAACAACCACCACCACCACCCCCAAATCTAGCAGAGGTTATGGCACGACAGACTGAGCTTCTCAATCTGTTAGTACAGGCCTAATAGAACCAGCATCGCCAGCAATCACGAGGAGGTCGTGATGACCTCAACCCCCAAGTGGCAAGTTATCAGGATTTCCTCAGTACTCAGCCCCCATTTTTCAGTAAAGCTGAAGAACCCCTGGATGCCGACGCCTAGCTTCATACCATCGAATCGAAGTTCGCCCTTCTTATTATACCTTGTGCGGACTCGAGTAAAGCTCATTTTGCTGCCCAGCAACTTCGTGGTGCTGCCCGCATTTGGTGGGATAATTTTTGCGCCATGCAGCCCGCTAGACATGTTATTTCTTGGGAAGAATTTTGGACTGCCTTCAGGGCACATTATATTCCTGAAGGACTGATGGAGAGGAAATTGAATGAGTTCCTGGCACTCACCCAAGGCACTCGCACGGTACTGCAGTATGCACAGACTTTCAATCATCTGTGCCAATATGCAGGCTATCATGCGGACAATGATGCCAAGAAACAGGATCATTTCCGTCATGGCCTCGGTACCAAGCTCAAGGAATGCCTGAACCTTGTTAAGGCTAATATTTTCAGTGAGCTGGTTAACATGGCCCTAACCCAGGAGGACTGCATCACGGCACATCATGCCGAGAAGAAACGGAAAACCCCTACTGGACTTTCGAGTGCTTAGTCACCGAGGTATCATGTTGTTCCCAATGCACAGTTCAGAGCACCGCAGCGGAATGCTCCACCTGGTCGATTGGTTTTCTACCCACCCCAACAGCAAGGAGGGTATAGACCTCCCATACCTCCGCAACAGCCGCAACAGTTTGGCTCAAGGCCAAATAATCAACAGTTTCAGCAGAGGAGCAGCACTAATCGCTGTTTCAACTGCAGAAGTGCGGATCACTTTATCAAGGATTGTCCTCGGCCTAGGAAGCCTAATCAAGGGCAGGGTTCTAATCAGAACAACCAGGGCAAGGGCAAGAAGCAAGTAATGCAAGTCCGGCAAGGGTGAGTCAACTTCACCACCCTTGCAGAACTTCCAGAAGGAGCCCCCATAATGACGGGTACATTTTCTATCGACTATAAACCCGTTATTATATTATTTGATTCTGGTGCAACTCATAGCTTTATTAGTGACAAGTGTGCTGCCCGAGTGGGACTTGATCCATGTCAAATTAAGGGGTCATACATGATCTCTACCCCTGGGGGAAGAATTATTTCCAATCAACTGATTAGAGGTGTGCCAATACAATTGGGTAGCAAGGTAATAAGAACTGAATTGGTTTTGCTGAGTTTAGAGGGTATGGACATTATACTTGGGATGGATTGTATGACAAAACGTAAGGTGTTGTTAGATATCATTTCCTGAGTTATTGAGATCAACTCACCATGTAACAGAGCCACTACCCTCTATCTACCCCAACAAGAATACTTCCACTCTTGTGTTTATGCAACCACAGGCATCAAATTAGAAGACATTCCTATAGTTTGTGAGTATCCCGATGTCTTTCCAGACAATTTGCCTAGAATGCCACCAAACCAGGATATCGAATTCATTATTGAGCTCCAACCAGGCACAGCTCCTATTTCCAAGATACCATATTGAATGCCGCCCAATGAACTGGCCGAGCTAAAGGTACAACTTCAAGATCTTCTTGATAAGGGTTTCATATGCCCAAGTGCTTCACCATGGGGATGCCCCGCTCTATTTGTAAAGAAAAAGGACAATAGCTTAAGGCTGTGTGTCAATTATCGTCCACTCAATGCGGTCACTATCAAAAATAAGTACCCTCTTCCCCGCATTGACATTTTATTTGATCAACTAGCCGGAGCCAAAGTCTTCTCTAAAATTCATCTACACTCTGGTTACCATCAGATCAAAATCAAGCCTAGCGATATTTCAAAAACGGCTTTCTCGACCAGATATGGACTTTATGAATATCTGGTTATGTCTTTTGGACTCACTAATGCACCAGCATACTTCATGTATCTTATGAATTCAGTCTTCATGTCGGAGCTTGATAAATTCGTCATGGTTTTCATCGACAATATTCTGATATACTCTAAGACTAAAGATGACCATATGGATCATTTACGTGTTGTTCTTCAATGACTACGTGATCACCGCCTTTATGCTAAATTCTCTAAATGCGAGTTCTGGCTAGATAGTGTGAAATTTCTGGGGCATACTATCTCCAGTGAAGGCATATCGGTTGATCCCACTAAAGTTCAAGAAGTTATGGATTGGAAGCCTCCAACTTTAGTCCATCAAATCCGTAGCTTCCTTGGATTAGCAGGATATTATTGTCGATTCATCCCAGACTTCTCCAAGATAGCCAAGCCTATAACTGAGCTACTTAAGAAGGAGGTTAAATTCCATTGGAATGATAAGTGTGAAGAAGCATTTCATACACTGAGAAAGCTTCTAACCACTGCTCCAGTATTAGCTCAGCTAGATTGTACCAAGCCTTTTGATGTCTATTGTGATGCTTCCAGAACCGGACTTGGTTGTGTGCTTATGCAAAACAACCGGGATATTGCTTATGCTTCCAGAGCACTCCAGAATCATGAACAAAATTATCCAACCCATGATCTTGAGTTAGCAGCTGTTATTCACGCTCTCAAGATTTGAAGACATCATCTTATGGGCGCCAAGTGTAATATTTACACTGACCATAAGCCTCAAATATATCTTCACTCAAGCTGACTTAAATAAGAGGCAAAGGCGTTGGTTAGAACTGATTAAGGACTATGATCTTGAAGTATACTACCATCCCGGCAAGGCCAATGTGGTTGCGGATGCACTTAGCTGCAAGGCACATTGTCATTGCTTATCCGTAGAAATCTTCAGTGAAACTCTTTGCTATCAAATGAGGAAACTCAATCTGGAAATTATTCCTCAAGGTAGCCTGAATCTCATATCTATCAAATCTACTCTTCAAGATAATATCATCATGTCGCAATTACATGATGAAGGTATCAAAATTATCAAATAGAAACTATCTCAGGGAGAAGCAAAATATAGATGTTTCCACACTGATCATCAAGGAGTTCTATGGTTCAACAATCGTATTGTTGTACCTAAGAATCATCAGCTTCGTAAACAAATCCTTGATGAAGCACATCTATCCAAGTTTTCTATTCATCCTGGTAGTACTAAAATGTACCAAGACCTTAGGCGAAACTTTTGGTGGACCAGAATGAAAAGGGAAATTGCTAAGTATGTATCTGAATGTGATACATGCCAAAGAGTCAAAGCCAGTCATCTGAAGGTATCCAGTACACTCCAACCCCTGCCTATTCCATCGTGGAAGTGGGAAGATATCAGTATGGATTTCATCGTTGGTCTTCCCAACACATCTTAGAAACATGACTCCATCTGGGTAATCATTGATAGACTCACCAAAACAGCCCACTTTCTTCCCGTGCATACAACTTTTACTGCAAAAAAGTATGCCAAAATCTATCTTGATCAAATTATTCGTCTACATGGTGTTCCTAAGAAAATTATTTCTGATCAAGGAGCATAATTCATTGCACTCTTCTGGGAGCAGTTGCAAGAATCTCTCGGAACCAAACTGATCGAAGCTCTGCATACCATCCACAAACTGATGGACAGACTGAGCGAGTTAATCAAATTCTGGAAGACATGCTCCGAGCTTGTATCATTCACTATGGTACGAACTGGGACAAATGTCTAGCCTTGGCCGGATTTTTTTATAACAACAGTTATCAGTTCAGTCTTCAAATGGCTCCCTTTGAAGCATTATACGGTCGAAGATGTCAAACTCCTTTGAGTTGGTCTGAGACCGGCGAACGCAAAATCTTCGGACCAGACCTAGTTACCGAAGCTGAAAATAAAGTCAAGCTTATCCAAGCCAACCTTAAGGCAGCCCAGTCTAGACAGAAACGTTATGCAGACCAAAGGAGAAAACCATTACAATTCCAAGTAGGAGATTATGTCTATCTTCGAGTATCTCCTACTAAGGGTGTTCAACCTTTCGGCATAAAGGGAACATTAGCACCCCGATATGTCGAACCTTTTGAAATCACCGAAGCCTGTGGCCCAGTGGCTTACAAACTTCATCTTTCTTCTCGGTTGACCACCATTCATAATGACTTTCATATATCTCAACTCAAGAAATGCATCAAAGTGCCTACTAAGATCATTGAACAACAAGCCATCGAGATCGAGCCTGATCTATCTTATGTCGAACAACCCCTTCAAATTCTAGATACCAAAGAGAGAGTCACTAGAAGAAAGAAGCTTAAGATGTATAAGATCTTATGGGACCACCATACCATTGATGAAGCCACCTGGGAAACTGAAGATTATCTTCAGAAAATTTTTCCCGAATTCCTTAAGAATCCTAAGGTAACTATCTTCCAATGTATCATTCCTGTAATCTCAGGACGAGATTCCTTTTTGGGGGAAATGTTGTGACACCCTAGGTGTCAAAATTGTAACACACTAGAAAAGAATGTGTAATGTATGTATTGGATTGTGTGAAATTGAGTGAATGTGTGGAAATAAGGACCTAGGTGTAATCTTTCAAAAATATGAGTCCTTTTATGCAAAATATTTGAATTACAAATGTAACTTCCAATCCTTACTAGGGGCTAAAGTGCAAAAATGTTAGTCATCATTATATTGCATAAAAACTTGCAATTAAGTCCAAGGTTACATGAAATTTACCCTAATAAGGACAAAAACTTTAGAAAGTTTGAAATTAGCCCAAGGTTTTAAAATAAAGTTCTATCCTTTGAGTTTTTTGTGACACTCAGGTATTTAGCTTGGTCACACATTAAAGTCTTGGTATGCTCGTATGTTTAAAATATGGCAAATGTGTATTTTATGTATGCAACATTATGGAAGAAGTGATGTTTATGTAATTAATATTAACTAAAGGTCCTTTTATGCAAATTGGATGGAGATGAGGGAAAAGTTTAAAAGTATAAGGGTTATTTTGCAAAAAGTAGTATCTGTGGTTAAATTGCAAAAATATATGTGAAATTACCATAGGGTGTATGTGCAAAAGTAATTTTACTTAGGGATTTACATAAAATATGAAATTATTACTAATTCTAGGTTATTTCCAAAACTATTGCTCAAATGTAGATGAACCTTAAAGAGAAGTTGTAGAGTTTGAAAAACCATGCACTTTTGCTTTTTGGACCATCTTCATTTGAGCATTGGTTTAAAAGTTGTAAGTCCTTTTCAGTTAAGTCCCTACTTTTCTCTGAATTTGCAAAACAGACCCTGGTTCAGTTCATCCCCTTCTCCCTCCTGGCGCCTCTGTTTTCCCCCTGCTCTGCCTCCCCTGTTCCTCTGCCGCCGGCGTAATGCGCCGCCCTGGCTCACCGCCGGCCATCTCCTGTGCCCCTTCGCCCGGTCCACGCGTCGCCCCTCTGCTCGGCCACCGCTTCACCCCCCCCCCATTGCTGGCGTTTTGCCCGCGCGCCACGGCGCCTGCAGCACTGCCGCGCCGCTCTGGCCGAACCGCCGGCGCCGCCTCCCTATCCTGTGCTCAGCTGTGTGCTCTCCCTCATCCATCCCCTAGAGGAGCCGTGCGTGCCTTTCAAGGTCCAGCCGTGCTCCTCCCTCTGTGGAATCTCCCTCTCCTCCTCCCGGTGAACCACAACCCCGAAGCGCCGCCGCCCTTTTGCTGCCGGAAATCCTCACTACCCGCGCAGCCCCACCCTGATTCCACCGGCCCAGAACCTCCCCACCTCCTCCCCTTGCTCCACGTCGTGACCCACACCAGCCCCGACCCCTCCTCCCGCCGGAATTGCTCCACCCCGAGCCGCCCCTCCATTTGCGCCGCCGAGCTCGGCTCTACCGTCGGCAGCTCGTCTCGCCGCCTCTCCGACCAAGCCAAGTATGGAAATAGTTCCCCCGTGCTCCAGTGTTGCTCGTGCGCGCTTTAGGTCTCCTTGTTCGCCGGCCGTTCGCCGGGAACGGCGTCGCGCCGCCACGGCCGCCGCCTATTCTCGCCGTCGGTGGGAATTTCTTTATACCCGTGGAGTTCTCCTTGGCCCTTTGTGTTCCCCACCCCCTAGTGGTCGTGCTTGACCGGCCCCTCACCGCCGGCGACCTCGCCGCCGGTGGGAACGCACCGGAGGCCGAGCCTCCAGCCATGTCGGGGCCGAGCAAGGACCCTTTTGCAATTAGGAAGTTTAGTCTGAGGGCCCGGATGTAATTTTACCGAGACCCCCCCTAAGGTTTCTATTATTTCATGTGTATGTGTTCTCTGCTTTGCAAAATTCATAACAATTCATAGAAAAATCCAAAAATAGCAAAACTAGTTTTGTTAGAAAATAGATTTCAAACTCTATGACTTTTGTTAATAGAGTTGAGTTTGAAACAAAATATTTCTACCTATGTTTTAAATCCAAGATTAAGGGGTAATGTACACTTAACATTGTCATTTCATGTTTGATTACTTATGAAACTTTGCATAAAATGTTCTATGAATTCTAAATAACTTTGTGCAAGCTACAAACTTAACTTTGATTTAAACTTAACCTCTTTTATTTTGAAACTTTTAAATTTGAAATAAACCCAATATATAACCTTTCTCCAATTAGAATCTTTCATTATCCACTAATATGATATTTTATAATGTTAATGTATAATCAAATCTCTATAATCTTTTATTTGAAAGTTTTGAATTCAAATTTTAGTCCATTTCAAATTTAATGCAAATATTTTAGCTTCTATTACAATAAACTTTACCATATCTATGGTGTTTAAATCTAAAACCTCTTTAGTTTACATATGATTGTGTGCTATTTGGGTGAGTTATAATATTTGAACTGTGAAATTCTAAAATTAAATTCTACCTTATTTACTTTTTTTTGCATCTCATATAGAGTCAACGACACTCGACGACGGGGACTACGAATTGGTCTTAGGGCAAGACCAAGGCTTTTCAGAAGATCCAGCACAAGTCGTCGAAGGACTAACTGAAGCTCCGAACCCGAGTTCGGAAACCTCTGACTCTCCTACCCCCACCCTCACTTCAGAAGGCAAGCCCCGGACATATCCCACTACTTTATTTACACTACAATTTATGTCTATCTATATTATATCTTGCATTAAGTCTAGGAATTGAAGTGCAACCCTAGATGCATGAATCCTAGGAATCCAATGTAATGCTCCTGAGTCCTTATCGGATAGATGCTCCGCTAATAGGACCGGTAGAAGTCGGGTGATTTCCTGTCACTCGCGCGATATAGGAGTTGCATGTTTACATTTCTGCAACCACTATAAGGATGACGGACAGGGTCATGTGCTGTGTCATGACCTGGAAGTTTACCCTGTCTGTTTCGATGAAAAGTTTTAAGGCCGAAATATTTGGTAGTGGTGGCTAAGTTTTTGAAAGTACTAGCCACATGCCGCGAAATATGGTAAGCGGTAAGCCTAGTACCCGATTGGCCCGGCAAATGGACGCGCTCCCACCACTCGACTTTTATTTTATGTTTACACGCACCGACGTGTGGGAGTACGTTCTGCAAGGCAGACAGGAATACGGGTTTTGTAGTCGCGCTACAGACGTATGTCCTGTACACATTGGGTGTGCGTACGGTCCTGCAGTCGCTTGTGGTGGCCCCGATCCATAACCCGGAATATGAGGGAAACGGTTGCTTGGAACACCCTGTCGGTACTCCGAGCGTGTGGGTTAGGTTTACCTTGCAAGGTTAAATTCGATTCGAATCGTCCGCCTCTCACGAGGATTGAGACTGCTTATCCCTTCTGCCACATTGAGTAAGAAGAGGAACTAATGATAGATAATCTTGTTGAATGATAATCACTACCTTGCTTGCTTAGTGTAGGTGCTAATCTAGAATAATTACTCAACTAGAAGATGAAGGCTAAAACTTGAAAATAGTACATACTCTTTGTTACTTTTCAGCTGAAAATAAACCCAGAGCCTTACAAAGCCTGCATGGGTCTAGTTACGGGCTAAGTATACCCAGCCCCGGGTAAGCCTTGCTGAGTACTAGAATACTCAGCCTTGCTAATGTCTGTTTCAGGTATAACTTTGAGAATCCCACGGACAACCTTGTGTGGCCAACGTCCGTTCCTTTTGGCTGGTCCGTGGAGTGGGACCCGTCCCCGGCCGGCACAGACCCTCCGGAGTGACACCAGGCCCTGGGCTAAGCTTGATGTTCGCCTTCGCGACGTGTGTAGCCGCGTAAAACTTTTTCTTCTGCTGTGAGTTTAGATAAGCAGTTACACTTGTCAGTTTGAACATGGTTTGTATAGTTTTACTTAGCTTTGAACTCAGTTTGTAATAATGTATATATGGTTGTAAATTAAAAAGTTGATGAGCTATTCTGTGTTGTGAACTCGCCTTTGTGCGAGGTAAACCTGCTTCGATCCTGCTGAACCGTGGTTGTATCGGGCGGAGACCCGACAGACCAAAGGATTGTTCCGTTTGAAGTGCGTTGGGCTGATTACAGTTGTACGGCGATCAATAGCGCACTTGAGCCGGAATAATTCGAGCGGTTCTGCCACAGCTGGTATCAGAGCTGTAGGTTTATCTTTACATCTAGAATAGCTCTTAAAAGGTGTTTTCTGGATAAAAGTTTGCCAACAAATGAAATTACAAAGTACGTTGGATCCGTTAAGGTTGGTGATTAGAACGTAAAGCCCTAAGGGTTTATATGGGAAAATATCAGGTGGCTAATAGTATCTATATATGTATAGATAGTTCTGACTTGCAGCACTACTTTCCGTCAAAACTTAAATTCCTGCACAATCCAACCTTACTTCCTGTAACGACATCTACGTACGGAGGTAAGAAGGTAAGGATCCTCAGCCAACTGAGAGAGCTTGGCCTTCCCGTCGGTGATGCGAACCGAACGCTGTTTCTCAAGCAGTGGCCTACTTGAGATGCTGCCAATATACCAACTTAGGTTGATTATATTGGGAGTATATGGTTCGGCGCAGGGTATGGCGATCGCTGTTCATACCCCCGCATTTTGCGGTACCCCCCGTGAATACGTTGTTTCGATAACGTATGTTAACGTTGTCTGTACGGCGGTAATTGTACAGATGCTATTTCTATAGTGAACAGTAATGTTTGGGGACGCTTTCATGTCGTGCTGCCATGAAAGGTTCATGAGATATTTATATATCTGTGTGTTCTTCTGCAGGTACACTAACCACGTTTACGCTATTAGGATGCGTAGGGTTTACCGACTAGTTATATATAGTGAGAGACATATGGTTATGCCACCGGAATTAACTACGTAAGTCCGAAAATATTCGGCAGTTGTTTTGGTTGTGAGGACGAGTAGCGCGTGCATGCATCTTTTGTCAATAAAAGAATTTCATATATGATGGATATGTTGCTTGTATTTGGAATGTGTTAATGATGAGTTAAGGACAGCTTTAAGTTGGGTATCTTATATGGGATCTTAGCTTGCCATCTGATTTCCAGCCTTTGCTGTTAACAGAATTGGTTATCTTGATCTGTTTATCTTGTACTTTCCTAACAAGATAACAAGTTTTACCATTTGCATCCTGGTCGCA